>NW_017308681.1:123078-153717 GCF_000935625.1 Nanorana parkeri
ATATATATTTATAACTGCATTAGCGATACAGGATTAAAGTAGCATTAAACCCTCCTCTTTTTTATAGTGAAGTATTTGCTTATATCAAGGCAGCCTTCAGTATACCTTTTTTTTTTGGAGAATATATCCCCATTCTCCTACCCTTTCTCTCAGTTGCTGCTTATACATCAAATCTGCTACCTTGAAGTTCTGGTAAGTGAGGACAGTGAGCATGGGGAGCATACACCATAAAGGTCACATTACCACCACATCAGGTCCCTCATCCCATTGATTGCACAGAGCATGTGCGGGGCTTACCCAAGTCAGCTCAATATACAGTCCTTCCCTTTCAAGGCAATTGTGAATGTGGGCCTTGTCGTAAATTAAAGCAAGCACCTGAGTAGCATCATACAATGGTCACGTGACTGCCCCATCCTCATGGCCATAACAACAAGGTGCATGCTTTCCCTGAAGCGTGCCCATCAAATGCTGAAGTGCACAAGCAAGGGTGGCTTCACGGGACCTTGTAAAGCAGGGGTCTCAAAGTAACAGCCCGTGGGCCATTTGTGGCCCTTGGACTGATTACTTTTGGCCCGCACGCAGGGCCACTGATAGGGGAGTAGAGCCGGCCCTCCTATACTGGCCCCGGGCACCATCAGGTCAGAAGGGGGGCAGGGAACAGAGAGGAGCCTCTTATCTTTTGCAGCAGCCAGGGATGTAGCTAGGGTTGCCACCTGTTTAGGATTCACCCGGAGAGTCCGGGTTTTGAGTCCTGTGTGCTGTGCCCGGATTTCAGGCCAGCTGAAACCCAGACACAAGATGTCATGATGTCTGGCGAACCACAGGGTCCTGGTTTTCCAAATGTAGTGCATGGAGGAGGCATGGGACACGGAGGGATGCTAGAACTCGGATAGCAACGAGATGTCTGAAACACATGGTGCAGATAAGTGTTGAAGGGCACAGGGGTTCTGCTTCAGGCAGATGTGATGTTTTCTATCTCTCCTCACTCTCTTCTCTTGCTTTCTCTCCTGGCTGTCCCTCCTCACTCTCCCCTGGCTGCCTCTCCTTGCGCTCTCTCTCCTATTCGTCTCTCCTCACCCTCTTTCCTGACTTCCTCTTCTTTCTCACCTTCCTAGCTGTCTCTCCTCACTCTCTCTCCTGGCTGTCTCTTTTCATTCTTTCTCCTGGCTGTCTCTCTTCACTCTCTTTCCTGGCTGTCTCAATTCACTTTCTCTCCTTGCTCATCCTCCTGGCTGTCTCTCCTCTTTTACCCCTAACCATCTCTCCTTGCTCTCTCCCTTGGCTTTCTCTTTTCACTGATGGGGACAAGGGCCACTTCCACCACAACCCTTTCTGGGTGTTTGTGGAGGTCTGTGGGCACTCATTCACTCAAGGGTTACCACACTTTTAGAAAAAAATCCATTAATGTAAAAACAACAATATTTTTTTGAGAAGTCCTTTAATAAAAAAAATTAAAATTCCCAAAATTTAATAACTTGATCCACTGACATAATTCAAAAGTCAATCACAATGTCCAGTGGTGTCCACAAAAAGACCCGACACCCGCAACCGGTCCGCACTTGACAAACTGCTGCTGCAAACTGACCAGTTTGACAGCTGTCAGCCAAATCTAAACAAATAGTGGTGACATCACTGCTGGCTCCGCCTATTTGTTGACATTGTGCCAGCAGCTGTCAGATGGGTCTTCTTAGGTCCCAGCCGACTGAAAACAAATGGGCATAGCTAGCGGTGACATCACCATGGCATGCAAAGCTTTGTTTTTATTCGGCCTGGACCTAAGAAGACCCTTTGACAGCTGCTGGGACAATGTCAACAAATAGGCAGAGTCAGCTGTGATGTCACTGCTAGCTCCACCTATTTATTTACATTTGGCCGACACATGTCAAACCGGTCAGTTTGTGTCGGTGGTTCGTCAGCTGCGGATGGGTCGGCGGGAATCAGGGTTTTTTTCTTTCAAAGAGTCAGTGGCATCGTGGACATCGCTGGACATCGTGATTGACCTTTGGATTATGGATTTTTTGTAAAAGTGTGGCCTTTTTATTTACATTTTACTTAACCCTTTAGGGAAGTGAGCCGAAGTTTTATCTGAAGCTACAGCTTTATCCTTCAACTCTTTAGTGAATAACCGCATATACAGTTTACCCTTTCCTTAACAACTTCCTTGATAGGGCCCCACAGCAGCTTCTATGGCTATTATAATTCCACTGCATATGAAAATAATTAAGTATTCCTATAATAAAACATGCAATGTTTTTACAAAAGTAAATTTCACTTTAAAAACAAAAATTGCAGTTTCATCAAAATTGTACTTGGTAATCCTGTAATGAACTTATTTGTTCATGCACTTCCTTCCTGTTATGGGGTGACAATGCTCAATCCTTGTCTCCCAATTGTGCTTGTGCATTGTCACCTTTTCACATGGGGACTACAAGTGGCTGTTTCAACACAAATTATACAGGCATGGTGCACTGTTGTCACAATCAGAGTCAGAAAAACCCATCCTCAAATACCAGAATTGCTGGTTCGGAGTTGATAGGACACTTTTGTGATTGGCATGCCATTGATTCCTTAAATAGGTTACACCTATAGTATGTTTCAGATATATTATTACACTTCATTTAAGAATATTCTAGAATTTGAATTTAAAGACCAGAATATATTTATTGTTAAATTATATGCATAACTGATTTTGTGCCAATATAAACTTTTTTTATGAGTTACCTCATCTGAGGCCAGTAAAATTGTTATACTTTCAGTGATAAATAATTTAAAGTTAATTATGTCTAAATTAGTATTATTATGATGCCTCCTTTTTAACAAATGTTTTATAATGAATCTCCTCTACTTTTTTTTGCTCTTACTGTTACATTGTTATTAATGATGTCTCAAAATTTTTCTAACACAAAGTTTACTCTGCACACCTTATAAACTGACTTATTTATTTATATAATTAATGTACCGCAGAGGAGATGGAGGAGTAAAGGGCGCCCGAAGTTATGTTTTAAGTGTTGCAAAAGGCAATTCTGCTTTGTAATTTCTTCCCAGAAACATCAATTTAGCCTGCGTCTCCTACTGTCAGTGTCTGACTGTGCCTTTGCGTAGGCTTTGTGCTGTTAACTTTATAGCAGTTTAAAAGAAAATACTGATCATTTAAGGAGTTTGGAAATGTAAAAGGGCAAAGTATTAGAACAGTGTGTGTTAAAAAATGCATTTAAATATGCAGCTTGTACTTCTATTTCGTAAAGGGGAATTACAACTTATATAATTGTGTAATGTAAGTTTGGTCCAGTTGAATATTGATTAGAAAGGTTTAATGCATCATTTTGATAGAAGTAGCATAAGCACTTGAAGTTGTTTTCAATTATCCTCATGCAACGCCCTGTACTGCAGCATTTGCACTGCCAGAGGAAAGGAGAGCCTTCTAAGCCAATTAGTGCTTACAGGGGGAGAGCAAAGTATTTGTTTAGGAGGGTTCAAGCAGGAGGATTTTGAGCTCACCACAACAATAGAAAATGTATTGGTTTATAGTGATAAGACTTAAATACAGTGAACCAACAATCTATTCAACTACCAACACAAATGAAAATAATTATTCATACATTAACATATCATCAAAATCACAGACCACAGTATACACAAGACAAATAATCAACATATTTATAAAAGTGCACATGTGTACCCAGATAATTACTAGATGATATGCATGTGTGGGCCCCTCTGGTGATCCAAAATACTAATTATTCCCTAATGATTGCTCGTGTAGCCCCTATCACCCTAAGTGGAGTGGCTACTAAGATTTAGGGGGTTATTCACAAAGGAGCCGAAGGATCCAGCCGTAGCTTCGGCTGATCCTTTGGCTCTCTTCGGTCGTCGGAGCCCTTCGGTTCAGTCAAACGGAAGGGCTGCTGTACGGGCTACTAACTATAGCCCGTACAGCAGCCAAAGGTGGCCATGCGGCTCAGCCGAGCCAAAGGCATTTGCTTCGGCTGACTGTAATTTGTATTTTGAGCTGTAGATGTCACTGCATGCAGTGCAATGCTAGTCTTTATATTCATGCTTATCTATGATACACAGGAAGTTCTTTTCTCTCTCTGTTTTCTTTACAGCATTGCATTCATACATGTAATGTTCTTCTAAGCAATTAAAATGTAATTCAGCATTCCTCAAGATATCAGTGCTTAATCTAAATACAAAACCAAGAGAAATTACATTGAATTACATGTTAACGCAGAGTGCCGGCCAAAAATAACAATATAAAAATGAATAGCCTATTATTAGATAAAAAAGACAAAAACTGCTTTTGCTGCAATATTTAGTTTTAATTCAGAGATTTCCCCCAAGTACTTTGTTGCTTCTAGATGTCTTCAGTGTGATAACCAGCACCATCCTACCTACCTTCTATGAGCCAAGGTTGTCCTGGACCTGCCCCAGCATGTGACTGGACAGTAAATGGAGTATCAGCACAATGATGCACACTCTGCATTCTCTTCCTATCAGTATGCTTCTTGTCAATACATAAACTGATTAGCTTCTTCCTCTCCCACTTCATTCCTACTGCATAGGGACTGCAAGATGCTGATACCAGGTCAAATTCAGTTACTTACACTGCTTGCATGTATAATAAAAACCTTTAATGATGTATTAATGATTATAGAGCTGCATTAATCTGTGTCTTTTATATCTGCTTGGAGTTCAACTTTTTATTTCCCGTGTTGATTTTGTATTCAAAGAGACAAATTCTCTTTGAATATCCTTTCTCTGCAATCTGTGCATAAAACCCCAAAATGCTGTCTGTATTAGAAATGTAAACTTGTAGCTTTATGCCTAGAGAGATCTCTCACATAGGAATTTAAATTAACTTTACTACGAGTGGTGTGTTGGCCAAATGATTAACTGATGCATGTGGTTGTAAAAGAAAGCTTACCTACATTTGGTATTAGTCCTGACTTTCTCTGACCTACATTGTAAAATCCATGAGAAAGGTGTCCATTAGTGAAAGGTGAATCTGTTCCCAGTGGTGTATTTAGGTTTGGGGCTGCCCTAGGCAAGACAAAACTCGGGCGCCCCACTTTTTAGGTGAATCATATTGAAGTCTATGGGGCACTAGTCTTGTTACCATTCTGGTGTCTTTAAGGGCTAATAGGCAAACTACAGGTAAAAAGGACAAGGAAAGCTAGGCACTATCATGGAGGACATATACCAATGTTTTAAATAAAATACAGTACAGTACAGGGGAGTTGATACACACATCTTTTAAGTAACATGCTTGGGGGATTCCTTAACTGATTCAGGGCCACTGAATGTAGTTAAACGTCTGGCCCCTGAAGCGGTTTTACCAAGATCATGGCTCCTGCAGCAGCCATGATCTTGGTACCATTTTTAACACTCAGTGATGGCTGTTCCGATACAAGCTATTCATTGGCTATACAGCTGCCTGATCGCTTGGTGATCATCCCCCATCCCCTGCTGCCAGCTACCCCTGGCTCCGCTTTCCCACATGCAGGCCCGGGACCGGCACAGCTGTTCCCTCCTTTTCAAGAAGAAGGAAAGGACTTTTGGGAAATTTAGTTTTAGGACGTGTCTACAACAAAAGGAACTGGATTCCCTGTAGCAGCCCCCTCCAATTTTTCAACTCTGGTGATTATATTTCATAAAATAAAAGCTGTTTCTCATTACTGGAACGAGGTAAAAGAAGAAATAAAGCAGGGACATATTCTAAAGCAGGGGTAGGCAAACTCCAGCTCTCCTATTCTACCAGCTACTTAATAACAGCTACTCTATAAAAAACTAAAAACTAAAACTTTTGACTACACATACAATACACACCATAAAAATGATTTTGCTGACCTGTTGGTTTGTAGGAAAGTTATTCACCAGCAAAGCAAGTTTTATGCCCGATTCACACCAATCAAAGGCACAGCAAATATTTGAATGGTTCATTTATCTCTAGTCATTTTAAAATGTGACTTGCTTTGCCACAGTTCACTCCTGAATTTTGCAGTGGCTAAGTTTCCTTTTACTGTATTTGATGATCTAAGCTCCATTTGTTTGCAACTCTTATTGCTCCATGCAGAAACACCTACACATTTATTAAATGTTATTGCACAGTGACTACAAAGACAAAATGAAGGAATTCATATTAAAGTTTTATTTCTTGAGAACTGATTAATGCTTGCTGAAGACCCAAGACTGAGAGCAGCAGAGCAGAAAATATAAATGTTTCTTAGCAACAGGAGTGTCTGAATTTATAATTAACTCACTGTCTCTAACACAATGCAGCATACAAAATTGGTTGACAATAACCTAACTGGCCACATTTTACTTAAATCAACATTTCTTCTTGTCTCAAGGGATCAGTGGATTTAGCCAGTGTAGAAAGTAATAAAGTAGTTATGTTACCATCCTCTAAATTCTGACTGGGCAATGAACTATTAAGAGAAATCTGGAATAAGTAAGGTCATATGAGGTGTCACAACATTTTACTGGCTGCATAAATACTTCAGGTCAGCCAGCATCAAGTCAAAAGATGACCTAGAAGAAAAAAGAATAGAGCAGAGAAGAGCTAGGGGTATGGTTCATATGACAGGTTTGAATGCATGCTAGGCAGCAGGAGGGTTAAGAAGAATAGACAATGGAGGAGGTTCCTTGCCTGATGGGATACTCAGATTGATCTGTGTCTAAAGAGTTTGCCACCCTACGTTTTGTTTGCCATTGGTACTTATTTATTGTTTCTGACAGTCTTAGCAGCTAGTTTGCAGTTTGAAGGTCTTTGAAAGTGTTACATTTATATAAAAGTGGATGGGGAAGCATCCAAGGTATTGTAGTGCAGTCCAGTTGTTGAGGCCAATGATCAAGAATCATCAACCTATTTATTTTTTGTTGTTGATTAATATTGTGTGGACTGAATTTTGTAATAAAGGACTTTTATGGCCATTATATTCTATTCTAGTGTAGTTTGAGTTTGTTTGGGGTGATACAAGCTGTAAGGGTTTTTATGGCCTATGGGCAGTAATGGCGGGCTCCCTCTGTAATATCCTTATCATGCACCTTTCCAACAAGTTAACAATTGCATTCTCTATATTTTTATTCTAATTATTAAGTAATTAAGTAAGAAATCAAAGCACAAAACCTTGTTAGTTTAAATAATTTAAATCCCTTTACCCATTAAAAAACATTTACAAATTGGTACCCCCAACATAAAATCTTGTTTATCACGTGACCATATCAAATACACTTGTATGGAGGAAGAGACAGGGTGGGACTTAAAGACAGAGTTGAGCTCATCATGAGACCATGCCAAAGACACTAGAAGGGAGAAAAGGACTATGTGGAATTTTAACACAGCGTTGGGCTTTAAGAGTGGAATGACTGGAATTTGATAAACAATATGTTATCCCTATGTTATAGACACCTACTGGAGGATTCAAAGTGGTGTGGGAGATACATCTGTTGATTATTTTCAGAGGGCCCCTCTACTTTTTACGGTGAAGAGAAATCATCATATGATTCCCAGTCCAGTCTCTACCTCAGTCTTTATATGAAAGACTGTCTTTATTTTAAGAAATTAGCTCAGTTGTCTAGAGGGAATATGTGGGTCTAGAGCTCTGGTACCTACAGTCAGCTAAGATTTTCTGAAACTTCCAAAATATGAAGTTGTCTCTTCCTAATGGCCATGTGTACAGAACACTCACAGGAATGGCATCTCATCTGATTGGTGTCTGGCTCTTTCTGTCAGTTAATTTTTTAGCATAACTGTTTTTTTTTTTTTAAACAAGATAGAATAACATTCATACCAAACAGAAGAAAAGTAGGTATATATCCATGTTAAAATAGAAGTAGAAACAGAAGAATAGTATTGGTAAAAGCAAATTCTTACAGTATCTTATAACAAGATTAACATATAACAAATTACAAATTACACTAGGGGGTTGATTTACTAACCTTATAAACACACCACGAACACTCTGTAGTGTGTTCCTTCCCAGCATGATCTATGGGTGGAATCTAAACACCTTTGTAGTGTGTACACACCCAGCAGGTGTGTTCTGCGAAGCCAAGCATGAATTGCAAGGTGATGTTGTGTAAATTAGCTCTATGTTGTGTTGCTTGCATTGATGAATGCAGGAATGTAAATGCATGAGCTAACCATTTTTGTCTAAACTGTGAAGCAGCATTATATTTCCATATATGGCATTAGTGGAAATATGCTTTTAGAGACTTTTGGTTGATAAATACGTTTTGCTGTGTGAAAATCACACGCACCTGGTGCGTGCGTGTGTTTAGGTTAGTAAATCACCCCCTAGATCTCATCAAATCGAAACGTAGTAATCACATCATCTCATATAGTAAATGGAAACAGCTGGAAAAGTGGGAATTAAAGAAAGGTCTTTAGCAAAGAAAGAAAGAGAACCGAGGCAAAATTATTACAGCATATGGGGAAAAGAGTTTGAATCTAAACATGTTTCCAAGGCTAAATTGCTTGTAGATGTATACCAAGTGGAAGTTTGAAGAATAGTTTGTAAATCCTTTCTTGCTCGCTATTGAGTTCATTACACAACTCTGCCCCCGGCTATATCTTAAACCTTGTCTCAAAGTATCACCCTAACCGTCCCCTCCGCTCTTCAAAAGACCTTCTGCTTTCCAGCTCCCTCGCCAACTCCTCCCATGCTCGCCTCCAGGACTTCACTAGAGTCTCTCCCATTCTCTGGAACTCTTTACCCCAACCTATCCATCTCTCTCCAACTCTGACTGCCTTTAGGCAATCCCTTAAGACTGATCTCTTCAGGGAAGCCTATCCCACCTCAACCTAAACGCTCAACCATCACATTCTCAAGCAATCCATCCCCACACAGCTACCTCCTCATGTATCGCTTCCCCCTCCCTTTTAGATTGCAAGCCCTCAGGGGCAGGGCCCTCCTTACCATCTTGTCTTGAATTGTATTGTGATTGTAATGTCTTCCTTATATTGTAAAGCGCTGCGCAAACTGTTGGCGCTATATAAATCCTGTATAATAATAGTAATAATAATAATCTATGGGTGGGCGAGCCAGAGGATAGTGAAGCTTGGTATCTAATGCATCTGTGAATAGTAACTTCAACAATATGGGCTTCAGATCAAATAAGTTAGGAGGTGTAGTGGAAAGCCAGACTTGTAGAATAGATTTTTTGGTTCCCAATATGCAAATGCGTTCCTAGTGGAATAATAATGAGTGTTGGGTGTAGCGTCTAGGTTTATGTCATGAAGTAAACATAAAAGGGATGTGTTTATCTCATTATACCAGTGATTGTATGCATATAGTACCAAACTTGGGACCAAAACAATTGGATGTGCAAGCAGGACCAAAATAGTTGTGAAATATCAGGGAGATGGATGACACATTTTGGGAAAGAGGTTAGCCAATCTTTGCTTGGGATCTTGGGCCCAAAATTAAAAGCGCAATGCAAAGGATTGTTTTGTGCGCTATATGCTAGCTTTGAAGTAATTTATGGAGGACAGATTCTGGAGCTTGGTGAATCAATGAGACCCATTGCTTGGCATAGTTTGGGATTTTAGCTGAGTCATTAATGGTGTGGTTATGGAAAATGTCATAAAGGGCTGAAAATGATAGTTTGATGGTAGAGGATTGAAGTAGGTGAGAAAAGTTAGAGGTTGTAAGATCCGAGTTCGTTAAGGGGAGATTATGTTGGATAAATTTGCATGTTTGGTGATAATAGTGAAAATGGCTGGAGGCAATGTTATATTTCCTTTGTAAATCAGGGAAAGGGATGCACTCTCCATGAGGTGTCAGAAATCGTGAAAGTGTTCTTAATCCTTTGGCTTCCTATAAAAGGAAAGCTTTAATTGTAGCACCCTGAGGGAATCCAGGTGTTGGTGACAAGGGCATAAGAGGGAAAGGGGTATAAAGGATGAGGACCTAGGGGTTATCGCAGATTGCTTTAAATCAGTGTTGGAATAAATGTGAGTATTGAATAATCAGTCCCTTACATGTCTGAATAAACAAGCTACAGTGAATATACAGTGTTACATCAGGTAAATTAATTCCAAAATTAAAAGTAGGTTTCCAAAGCTTAGCCAAAGCAATCCAGTGTTTTTTACTGTTCCAGAGAAATGTAAGAAAAGAATCGGTAAGGGATTTAATGTCTTTATGTTTAATTAAAAGAGGTAGAATTTGCATAGGTTATAAGAGTCGAGGGAAACATATCATACATATGAAGTGACTTCTGCCTAGTAAGGATAGAGGAAGATCCTTCCGCGTCTTTAATTAATTAATAATAGTCTGAATAATGGGAGATATATTTAAGGGATAGAAATCATGAAACTTATAAGGAATTTGAACACCTAGATACGTGATGGAATGGGATGTTATCTGAATTCCAAATTGTCTTACTCAGGGTAAGTTGTTTCTGGGAACTTTCTGGGTCAAAAACAGTAGTTCACGTTTGTCCAGATTAATCTTAGACCTGTAAAAGTAACAAAAAAAAGTAATGTGTTTGAGCACATTAGGGATTTGTGTCTGCGGATAAGATAAAAATAGTATAATATTGTCTGCAAACATGGCTAATTTAAATTCTGTGTAACCAAAATATACCTGTATATATATTGGATGAATCAAGAGACCTATATAAGGGCAATATTGAAGATGAATGGGGATAACGGACATCCTTGTTGAGTGTCTTGTTGGAGCAAGACGGTGGGAGAGCATTGTAGAAGTGTAGATTTGGGTGGAAGAGTATAAAGTAGAGATTAAGTTGAGAAAAGGGGCCAAAAAAGCAAAAATAAATCTTACAAACACCTTATGCCGGGATCCGCCCAGCTGCGTGACTGACAGCTGGCTCTGCCTATCTAGAGGCAGAGCCAGCTGTAACCGCCCCCTCCCCCGTCCGTTCCGCCAGTCAGCGCTGGCGTATCAGAGCGGGGAGGGGAGAATATACTGACTTTCGTGCATCATTATTTTAAGTCAATGACCTAAAACATATACTAAAATCAGGGGAGTCAAAGTCTGAGGTCCTTATGAACATACTTGTGCCAAGTCAGTGACTCAAAACAAATAACAAAGAGAGTCAGCATGACAAACAGGCAGCTAGCATTTTTCAGAAGGAGAGGTCTGTATTGATAGGCTTCATGTTTTTTCTTAAGCCAAGTTACCTTTAATGTCAGGGACCTGTTGGCCCACAAAAAGCTGAAATCCATACATTAAAGGTGAACTTTGGGGTCAGTGTTTTTTCCCATAGTTCTCCTTAGGGTAACGGGAGGACACACACTAGCGTCCTCCCGTTACCCTAAGCTCAGTATACCGCGAGCTACAGCTTGCGGTATACTGAGACGCTGCAGCCGGAGCGGATCCCGACTTAGACGACGGGATCCGTCCAGCTGCGTGAGTGACAGCTGGCTCTGCCTATCTAGAGGCAGAGCCAGCTGTACCCGCCCCCTCCCCCGTCCGTTCCGCCAGCCAGCGCTGGCAGATCAGAGCGGGGAGAGGGGAATCCAGCCCCTCCCCCTGTCACGGCAGAGAGCCTTGACAGCATCGAGAGGTGAGCGAATGCCGGTATGTGTTCACTCACCTCCCGATCTACTGAGCCAACCTGTGACAGTCTCATTGTATTAGGTCGGCTAGAACTATGAGGTGAGTGAAAAGCACTCACCTCATAGTTCTCCTTTAAGGAAAAAGTTTCCTGATCAGTCTTTGTAGTAAGTTTAACCAACAATCACAGTTTTGTTTTGCTGAAAGTCATTTAGTTTTATTATCTGCGGTAGAAATATGATTCTATTGTATATAGACCTTTCAAACAGTGGAACAGGCTTCAAGATTTTTTCTGGTCATTCTCTTTTTAGAAGATGCATAGGCTAGAATCTTACTGCGCAGTACTGCCTTTACAGTTTGACAGAAAAGAACAGGATTATCCAATGTTCATTCGAGCAATACTCATGCAACCAGAATTTGAGAGCCACTTTTAAGTCATTGCTGACATTAGGTAATGGAATATCTTCAGACTACAGGAGGGTTTGAATTTGGCAGGCCCTGTAGGGTTACGGAGACCGCTGCGTGATCTGAGATCACATGTATTCAATTAGTGCTGAATCTATTTTGTGTAAAAGATTACCAGGAAGATCAATTCTCGATAAACTGTTGTGAACATGGAAATAATGTGTAAAGTCCCTGGCCTGAGGGTGATGGTACCGCCATATGACTTCCAATCCACCGAAGGCGAGTATGGTAGCAAAGGTTTGATCCTGGTGAATCCACATGTTGACAAGATGATGTTGGTTCCCGACGTTGATCGTCTGGTAGGGAAGGTAAAGCATTGAAGTCCCCTCCTATCAAGAAGAGGAAATTAGATGGTTGCCCCACCATTTTGGAGAGAAGAAGATCAAAAATGATTTGGTGTCCGAGTTGGGCCCATAAACATCAGAGATCAAGTTAGTGAGAACCCAATCTTAATGAGATGTGAGACCATCTTCCTTTGGCTATGTCATGTTGTTGATGTAAAATATCATGAGGGAGAGCTTTATTAATAAGAATAATAACTCTGACTCTCCAGCCAGTTGCAGGGTCACCAGCTGCATATCCCACCCAGGATTTTTGTAAGCGAGGAATGCCTTTAAGGGAGAGGTCAGTCTCCTGAAGCAATGCAATATCAATGTGAAGTGTTTTAAGATACCTGAGAATCTTGCATCTCTTGTTTGGGGATCTAAGTCCTTTCACGTTCAGAGATGTAATTTTCAAGGGGGATCCCATAGTAGATATAGGGAAAAAGTCGACCAAGAATGAACATGTAGTAACATCGTTGATGAGGGAGAGTCAGTTGTCCCAAAGCTCCTGCTCTTTCCTAATGGAGCAGATCCGTTGTGTAAGTCTAGCAAAAAAGGAAGTAATGAGATCTGTGTTGTAGGGGTTCCCCCATGCTGAATCCCCTAAACTTGATTTGCAAGAATGATCTTGTGTAAGTATAGCAAATGTGCACAGCTGGCACTGTATTTAGAAAAGAGCTTATAACAAACAAACAACATGTTTTCCCTCCTGCCTGATATTGAAAAGGAGTATAACGGTGAGCACAAAAAAGTTGCAGATCACCCAAGTGTTTGCATCCAATTTTTTCTTCCTGGGAGGACTCTTGGAGGGTGAAGATGAGTTGACACCTGCCTTTGCGTGAACAAATTTATGAGCTTTCTTTGCAAAAGCAAAGGAAGAGATAGAGCCATCTGGGTTGGTAATGCACATAATTGCTGGATGTGCAAGAACACATTTAATTCTCTTGTGCACCAGCGCTTGGCAGACATCGCAAAAAAAGACTTTCTGTGACTGGTCAGAGGAGTATTCCACAAATAATAGAAGTTTGAAGCCCCCAGCTATTATGTTTCTTTGCGAGTGATATGCTTGAAAGATTTGAAGTTTATCAGCATAGTTAAGATATCTGACAATGATCCGTCTGGGCTTCTTGTCATCTCTAGGAGTGCTGCCAGTGGTGTTTTATAGTTAAGATATCTTACAATAATCCGTCTGGGCTTCTTGTCATCTCTAGGAGTGCTGCCACCGGTGTTTCTATTATTATAATAGCAGAGTTACTCAGGCAGATCCTCCCACTTATCACACAGGAAACAGGAAGTCAATAGATTGGAAGAGTAAGGGTTTCTACCAGTCAGGAGTAGACATGTGCACTGCCAAAAAATTTGTTTAGTTTCGTTTCGTTTTAAATTCGGATTTGTGTTATTTCGTTTTTCAGGATTCGGGTGTGAAAGTCAATTCGGATTCGGAATTCGGATTCGGACGAAATTCGGTAGCGTTCGTACGAACGTTAGTTTCGTTTTCTGTTCTTATTCGTTTCTTTGTTTCTTATTTGTTTCGTTCGTTTGCAGCAAAAGTGACATTTGAGGGGGAGAAAATATTTTTCTCCTTCTCTAATGTCACTTTGCTCCAACGAACGAAACGAATAAGAAACGAATAAGAAACAAATAAGAAACGAATAAGAAACGAATACGAACAGAAAACGAAACGAACGTTCGTACGAACGCTACCGAATTTCGGAAATGGAAATTCGGATTTGTTTGCATTCGTTATGTCTGTAATTCGGAATTCGGATACATCCGAATGTCCGAATTTCCAAAAATTCGTCCGAATTTCGATTCGGAATGAAACGAATCACACATGTCTAGTCAGGAGAAAGTAGAAATCTGCAAACAGGTGTGATACCCTCCTTGTAAGGTTTACATCTGACAAAAATATGTTTTCTACTTTTCTCAGCAAATGTGGACTTGTACTTCTAAATATATCTTAATCTAAAACCTTCTTTTTTTATTTTAAATATCCCTGTCAAGTTTTTTTTCTGTGTCCCATTGGGAAGATTTACCTTTACTTTATGCCCTGCACACAGAACAGGAAGTGTGATCAAATCTCTCAAACTGAGGGAAATCCCCTCTTAGACAGTTGTTACTGTTGTCACTGGAAGTGTCACCGGTGAAAGTTTTGTCTTTCGTTCCTGTTCTGGTGACAACTCAAAATGTTGTATTTTCCTTCACTTTTTGTTCTAGTAAGGGTCACAAGAACAAATAGAGAGGGTGAATCTCCCTAGTGGGGACACAGACACAGCAACAGAAACATAGCAAGGGCTCTAACCCAATACAACTCTATTGAAGACTGAAAAAAGGGTTTTAGATACAGTTTAAGAGATGTTTCAAGCACTCAAGCATGGTAATTGTCCCATCTGCTTTTACAGAGATATATGTTGTTCATATATTATATTTTAATATTTAAAACTGACATGCTTGGTTTTTTAAACAGCAAACAATCCAAGCCCCTGTTCATTTTTTTGTCCATGAAAGAACAAAACAAGAAAAAACTGTCAATACATTGAATGAGGTGTTTGCAATTAACCTTCATGGTCTAACTACCATATCCGCCATCCGGTCACATTGCCTGCACTCTTTACAAAGTAAAATAAATAAGAGGATATTCGACCTGAAGATCACTTAGAAATGGCAAATAAAGCTGACTTAAGTATTCTTTGACAGTTTTATATAGCTAGTTTTTATCTTTCAATGTCTTTCTTATATCAAAGACTTTGGAGGTCATTGATAGAAAAACAAGTTGTATGGCCTGTTTGCAATTGTTTCATTGGGATCTACGTAATTATATTAAATATCTGAAAGCATAAACTTCCTTCCAGAATGTTGTTATCACCTCATAATAGAGGAGAACATTGAAATGTGGAAGTTTTGAAACAGGTATTGTTAGAAGTTGATGACAAATTGAATATAGGCACACTGCTGGGATAAAGAAATGAGCAAGCTCAAGTTGTGTCTAAGAGAAGAAAAACAATTCAGAATGCTGAAGTCAGATTGTTTATGCTATACTAATTGAGTATTATGGGTGAATTAGAATTGTACCACTATTTGTGCTGCATCTTCATTCCACTGTTTATTTATTAGCTCAGTAGGCTAGCTCAAAACTTCGATATACAACAACATTACTGGGATGCCATTATAGCATAATGATTGTGCCACAGTACACGGTTTTATCTGAAAGTAGAAGTGCAAGATAAATCCTAAACTGCAGCTCTCTTTGCGAAACATAGTTGAAGTGGCACTAATCTCAGAAGGTAAGTCTTAAAAATGCATTCAAGTACCCTTTTTTAAAAATGGATCTTATTTGTGTATCACTTCGGCTGTAGATCCTCAAATCATCTCTGAATTGGTGCTGACACTGTCCATCCTTCTGGAGAGTGGCTAATTTTTTCACCATGGTCCCTGTGTGTGTTGTAAAGTAGCCACCACTCCAAGTTCACTCCAGTGATGGACTACAATCTCAATTGAAATTGGTAAACCAAACATGAAATTGTAGTCCATCATGGGAGTGAGCTTGGAGCGGTGACTACTTTACAACACATGAAGGGACCTTGGGGAACAAAAGTAGCCAAGCTGCAGAAGGAAGGGCAGTGTCAGCACCAATTCAGAGATGATTTGAGGATCTACAGCTGAGTGATGCTCAAATAAAATAAATTAAACTACCCTAAACACCCTCCAAGGCTCAAAAACACAGGTCTTAAAATAATGAAAAATGTGAATCTATCTTTTTCTACCAAAGCAATTTAATGAATTAAATTTAATGTTTCTGGATTGCTGAAATCAGTTATTTTGATGCAAAACCAAGTTAGCTAAAGCACTCTGCTCAGTTGGATTGGATGAAGCTCCTGGATCATTATTGGAGTCATGTATCCCAAGGGATTTTTGTTGGGAAAACCCTATTGAAACTGTGCCGCCCCAATGGGGCATAGAAGTTTAATGTTAGATAGAATTTATATAGATTGTTTTCTCTATACCATTTTCTATGGACGTTTTCTATCTTAGTTCTTATGCTGCCATCTAGTGGCCTTTTGTAATAATGCAACTGTTTTCCTGTATTCTTTTCCTCATGTGATGACACATTTCCTCTGTATGTATGCCCCACCCTTCTTCTTGTTAGTCAGTACTTCCTGTGTCATGGCCACAGCTAACAGTCACATGTAACAAGGACACATGTACTCTGCATAGTACGCTAGGAAAGGCATCATCTTTTGACCGCATAATACTGAAAAACATCCATCTGCTGTATCCTGTTGTCTGATGTGCAGAATAAAGCAATCTTTGTGGATGAAACGGTATTGGTGAGTTCAGCTATCTAAAAATGAATGTCCTCAGTGATTGAATCTACTTATACAGGCCAGACATAGAGGTCTCAACAAGGGATACATCGCTATCACAACAATCGGAGTCAGAATAGAAACCCTCATTACCTAGGTCCCTTTGGGTAATATAGGTATTGCAGGGGAACAGATAGAGCTTTCTTTTGGTGGTATTTAATCACCTCTGGGGTTTTATATGTTGTACTATATAAAGAAAAAAAGTAATTATTAAAAAAAAAAGAAAACCTACATTTTGTTAAACATTTTTTACTAACCTTTTTGTTTTCATAAAAGATGGGGTCATGTCAACCAAATAAATACCAAACATGTAAATTCTTAATATTGCATGCACCCATGAAATTAAAAAAAAACATCCCTACTCAAAATATCCCACTGGCAACCCATAAGCACTCATCTATTTAGTGTTAACAGCTTTTTTCTTCCACCACAAACCCAGGCTTGACAAAGAGGTAGCGGCCTCGAAACGCATAGCCGACCGCAGTGTTACACCCCTTACTACCCAGTTAGACAGACTCTTTGTGCCGATCAGACCCACGCTTACTGCCAGGTCTATCGACTGCTCACTGTAGTCTGACATTGACAGCACCGCCGCAGAGCGGCTTCTCTCGCACAGCCGACAGGATTCAGCCTGGCCAGCTGTCTCCTTACGGCTTACAACAGCACTCTTACCACTACCATTCAGGCTAGTCTCATACATGGCCCCATGATGCCACCCTCAGCCAGCAATTAATCCCTATGTGTTTTAGTCACACAAGTCGATCGTGACCAGCTATTGCCACTAGCAGCCCATCAATCACTGAGCTCACATAACCTTCAGCACTTGATAGGAGGGCCAATCGAGTGGTCGCAGAGGAGTTCCCTGGGACACAGTGACAGTGACACAACATTAAATCCTACAGTTCCGTTTTTTGATAAGCCAGTGAATTGGGAAGTATCCCTAACATCCACTGACAATTTGTAAACCTCATCCACACTGAACCATGTACCTTGTACAGTCTGATTTGTTCATCTCTAGTAATGTCTGACTGCACATCAGTAGCATCAAACACCATTAATAATGCACATTTTCCACTCCTCTAAATAAGCAGTTGTATGAACTAGTAACATGAGAAACAAAAAACCCTACACAAGCCAGTTATTTCCCTTGTGTAGAGATCTGGGAAAACATCTACTGTTGGCCCTGAAGGCTGGAATTGAAAAACAGTGTGTTATTCCATGTACAGTATTTTGTCAATATTTTCTGAAAACTGGAATGAAATGTGCAGCTGTCGGATTCTAAGCATGGTAATGGTTCAGCAAGTAAACCATCAGCTATTTTTGTGGTTTATGCAAATCTAAACACAACCCACCATCCACAAAAGTCTTTCAAATCAGTGACAGGCTTAGATGTGATAATGACATCCCATTAGGCAGAATATACATTTATTAAGATGTCCCTGGTTACCTATCAGATAACACACATTGAGCAAAACAAATATACATTCTGTGGTCACTTATTTTTCTTTCAGACATTAGACGAAATGGAATCCATCAGCCAAGTAGACAAGAAAATTCTTATTTACTGATAAAGAAGATTCATTAAACTGTAATGCCATTTCAAGCTGTGACTAGGCATCTAAGTCAATTCTCCCCTCACTGCGGCCAGTATGGACAATGTATAGATCCACAGAATCATTTAATGCTTTCCAAAACAGATGTCATCAATCGTAAGGCTAGTGACTCAATGTAGTTATTATTTCATACAGAACATATTGTAAATGATAAAAGATTGCGCGTTACAGAGATTTATGCTTGGTGTGCAGTAGCATTTAAGTAAGAAAAATTGACATCTTCCATATGTAAATAAACTGCAGCAGGATATACATAAGGAACGGTTTGAAAAGGTCATAGCCAAAACAATACATCTCAGGCTAATGAAATACACTCCATAAAATTAAATACAATGAAGCTGCTTGTTTTAGAAAAGCTTAGGCTAGGGGAAAAACTAGGATCGTCTTATTTGAAGGTTTCTTGACAGTAGCACAGATAAATTCACATGACGAGCAGATGGTAGTGCGGTTTTGGACAGTCGCAGTCTCATTTTCACATAGCTGGCAGAATAGTAGTGCACAAAGACTGAAAGGCCCAATTGATGGGTCTCTCAACACTTTTTAGTGATAATATGTGCAGATGATGTCCTGAGAGTAGTGCCAGGGAGTCTATTAAACATATTTATAGAGCTGATCCATGCAAATGTAATATTTTATTAAAGCAACCCTATCCGATGTCAAGTAGGTCTATTCACAGAATGGTGAAGAGTTTGGAGAAGGCAGGAGAAGTGAACAATCTAGGACAAAATAACTGATTTGGAAAAATTCTCTAATTCAGCTCACTTTCCAGTTCAGCTATGTTGTCCTAGATGTACCCTTCTCCTGCCTTCTCCAAACTCTTCACCCTTTAGTGAATAAACTTGTAAATGTTTTAATCCAGACATATCCTGCAATAGAAGACAGCATTTATTCAACTCTCTGGCCTTTTTGGAAATACGTGGAAATACACTTTAAGAATTACATTGAAACAGTTAGAGACTAATCAGTAACAAGAAGCTATACAACATAGCATACAGCGTGCAGTGGACAGAAGTAAGTATCCTCTTACATTGGTGGTAAGTGGTAAGTGCCCCCTTAAATGTTTGTGGTCAATGATTAGTGTCTACATGACACTAATATTCAGATACGAGTGCCACTTACATATTGTCGATCAATGGTCAAATACTTTTTTCATTGATGGTTAATGGGAGCTTCAGTGTTTGAGTACCTGAGAAAAGCAGCATAGGTCTGGCACCAATATCTCTCACCTCCCAGGCCTCTGCTGAGTGATGTTTGGCCACAACTATGCAGACACCGCTGGACATGAGGTTATTTCACCTGGCATTACCAGATTACACCAGATCTATTCACTCTGACACTCACAGTGAAATGCTCCATCAGAGGTTTTATCATAGTTCCCAACTGTCCCTCATTTGGAAGGACTTTCCCGCTTTCAGAACCAAATCCCTCTGTCCCACTTTTGGAACCAAATCCCTCTGTCCCACTTTTGGAACCAAATTCCTCTGACCCTTTTTCCTCCTCAGTCGTCCTTTTTTTTGGTATGATGTATAGATCTGTAGAAAAAAATGTAATATTTAACTATCAAACGTGTTTACTGAACTAAACCTTTTATGTATCCAATTTTTTGTTTTGAAAAACTAAAAGTTAAAAAAAAAAGTTAAAAAACTGGTCTAATTTTTGATTAGACCAGTTATTTTTATTTTCTCAATAATCCTTATGGTCAACATTGCTGAAGGTGCAGTAAAGATATGTCTGTTGCCTGCATACTTCATGCTATAATGTGCTCCTCTCCATCATCTCAGAAAGTTGGGAGGTATGTTTTCTGTTGACCTGGGGCAACGGGTAGAATGGTTCAGCTGTATCAGGACTAATTCAGCACAAGTCCTCTGTGCAAAATATGTTTGAACCAAGCACTGCAGTTAAAAGAAAAACATTATTTGTATACAGTTGTAAACATTATGCTATCCATGGGGCTGCATCTGTTATGCTTCGAGACTGTGTGACACTCAGTACAGTAGCACAGGAAATATTGAGCTGGCAGAAAGGACATTGATTTCATCTAAGTATCAACAAATACTGACGGTCACGTCCCACAATCATTGAAAGAGCTGAAGCTAAAAAGAGGTTGAATATTGTAATAAAACAGTAATCCAAGACACATAAGAAAATCAACCATGAACTACATCAAGAAATAAAAGATACAAGTTTTGAAATGTCCTTCACAGTGCCCAGACTTGAATAGTATTAAAAATATATGAGTTCTCTCGTTGCATGCAAGACAATCTGAGAATTTTTCTGAAATTAAAGTATTCATCAAGGAATAATGAAAAAACCTAAAGCAAGACTGGAAAAGCTGTTAGGTGTCTGCAAGAAACATTTGGTGATTGGGGGTTACTTTGGTTTTTATGCATGTTTGATAACATGAAATAGTGTGGGTGTGTTTTTGGTGCATTTTTTGTTTGTTTTACATTGAGGAAGATTCATCAAAACTGGAGCAGACAGAATCTGGAGCAGTTGCCCATAGTAACAAATCAGCTTCAGTGCCCAGATGAGGGAAAGAGATTGGTTGTTATGGACAAGTGCTCCAGATCCTGTCTGCTCAGGTTTTGATAAATTCCCCTCATTGTTTTTTACAGGCAACAGAAAGAGGTAGGGGTTCACCAGTTTTAAAGGCATTTAAACTGTTTTATAAGTATTACCATTAATTTCTATATAATATGTGATGACATTAAAAATAAATCTTGAAATCAACAGTTTACAAACATGCAGATGAGAATGGGTCCATTCTGTGGAATCGCACTAACTCATCCAGCTTTTAGCACGCATTTTACACATGCATTAAAATGATCTGTATGCATACCTTTTTTCCTGAGGTCTTCAGTCCTGTCATGTAACATCATAGGTCCTCTTCATCGTTATCTTCCCCTACTGGTGGGTGGGGATGAACCTATCTACCTGGGTTTTATTTGAAGGGTTTTTTTAAAATCCTACTTAAAATCTGCAAAATGCAGTGTACCCTATTAAAGTCTTTGGGGGCCGGCAAATCTTAATGATAAATTCTAGGCACTTTCAAGGCTGTCGGGAACCAGATTATAATTTATACCTAATTTGAGCCTCCATCTACTTTTATAAAAAATAGGAAAATAATTATGAATAACAAAATATATTATTAACCATTTGATAACAGGGGAGTTAAACCCACTTCCTGTCCAGGCCATTTTTTGGTATTCAGTGCTGCGTTACTTTGACTGACATTTATTTTGTCATGGAACGCTGTACTGAAATACATTTTATACAATTTTTGGGGGACAGATAGAGCTTTCTTTTGTTGGTATTTAAACACAACTGCGGTTTTTATTTTTTTATTATATAATGGAAAAAAATAGAAAAAAACTGTGTTCCCTAATTTATGTTATAAAACATTTATTAGTACCCAATTTTTTTGTAAAATATAAAAGATGAGGTCACCTCAGGTAAATAGACATCAAACATGTCAAGCTTTAAAATTATGTGCCCGCAAAATCGCAAAAAAATACCATTCCCAAAATTGGCCATTGTTGACACTTTAAACCACTCATCAGTGTTATGATATTATTGATTAATGGCCCTAGAATGATTGCGCTCACTTTGACGTTCACAGTAATATGTAACGTGTGTGGCTGAATTGTTGTTTTTGCACGTAAGCGCGCCCAATGCATATTTACGTTTACATGTGCATGCATGCAGAGGCGGGGGACTTAAAACATTTAATTTTTAAAATTTTTTTAATATGTGACTTTATTTTTTTAAACTTAATTTTATTGCTATCACATGGAGGGCTAACAAGCTCCCTATGTGATAGCACAAAAACAGTGACAGGTCCTCTTTATGAAGACATCATGGGTCTCTAAGACCCCTAATGCCCCCTGGGGAAACCCAGAGAAGCTGATGAAGCAGAGATCAGAGATCATTGAAAGAGCTGAAGCTAAAAAGAGGTTGAATATTGTAATAAAACAGTAATCCAAGACACATAAGAAAACCAACCATGAACTACAGTTTTGACCTTCAAGCATCGGAGGAGAAATCAGCAGTGGGAGAGTGCTGATCTCTCCTCCGTTTACAGTGTCAGCAAATGCTGTGCCGGCAGCAGCACTGGAAGGGGCATGGCAGCAGAGGGGGTACATGGCAGTGGAGGGGGGCCGCACACTGTTAACATACAAGCGGCTACAGAACTGTCCGAGTAGCTTGTATGGAACAACCGGTACCGCCTATTTACATTTACTGTGGGATTCTGCTCGCGCACACAAGCTGTAAGACCATGCCTAACAGCAGAGTTACGACTGCGCATGCGCATAGGCCTGTTCACCACATTTGCGGGAAGCAGCGGCTACTGCGCATGCGCAAACGGCAGCTACTGCGCATGCGCAAACGCCACATGGCGCACAGGAAGTGACTTGCTCTGTCTGGGAATGATCCTATTTAAGCTGGCCCAACTCCCAGGATCTTTGCTGAGTGGTCTTTCAGCTTGAGTGTATGTTCCTGTATCTTGCCTGTTGCCATATCATCATCGACCGGATTCCTTGACCTTGCCTGATTGCCGCCTGCCTCCGACTTCTGCTTGTCCCTGGATTCTCCTTTGCCTGCTCCTTTCGTACCTTGCCGCCCGATTGTTGCTGACCCTGGCTTGCCTGACTCCGCTCTGCTCCAGCCGCATCAGCACCTGCTTCCTGCTCACTGAAGACGGGCCTCAAGGACCTGCCCAGGCCCAGTGTCCTGCATCGTCCGGCACCAGTGCTGCCCGTTGTTTCCCCACCTCCTGTCTCCACATTCAGGGGTGTGGAACTCGTGCTGCAAAGGAGGCCTCCTCACAACTCGGCTCCCCACCAGGTACGTGATACAAGCTAAAAGGATGTACATTTACATGAACCCGCTGATAGCTGTCAGCCGTCCATACGGTTCTATTACAACAAGCGGTGGCAAACGGTTCATACCCACTTATCAGGAAATAATGAGTTTGTTTCTGTCTGTATTGATCAAAGACAGCAAAATAAGTTTGTATAATAATCTCAGATGTAGAAAATATAAAAATAAATGTACTTTCTACAGGGGATTATCTTACAATAATTTGAACATAACATTCACCAAAACATACAATAATTAAGAATACCAACTAGCAATTAAACTTATATTAAATTAAAAATTCAAATATATATTAAAAAAAATGCACATATTCAACTATACTAAAAGAAAAGATTTAAAATCAAATCAGCCGAAGGTTATGCCAGGGATTCGTCTCCATGCAGAGGATATTCATCAAGTCAGTCTCCTCACAAAGTTGCGTTTGAAATTGGAAGCAAGCTAAATCCTTCAAGTCAATGAGTCATCCAGGAAGTCAGTGAGAGTTTATCCAGGAAGTTCAATGAACAGGAAGTGTCAATAATAAGCCAGGTAGCAATTCAGAAGTGACCACTAGTTAGTCAGTTTCCCCAGGAAGCATGTCTCATTGCCATCTCTCCTCTGTCTCCTCTGCTTGCTAAATGCTCCTGTAATGTTTGTCAGTGACTTCAGCAAAGCTTGTTTGTTGGGCTGTTCTTAGCTTGGTAACCTCTGACCCATTGGCTTAGGTATCTATGATAGTTTATTATATTTGTTCTGGGTGTGTCTATGCAATCTCACACCTGGTCATTTGGGGTCACTGTGGTATAGTAAGCCCACTCTGGCTAACTTTTAAACTTCCTAAGAAATCATTTCTGTTATTTACAATAGTGACTTATATAGAAGTATATGTGTATCGATAAATATCTATATCTTGTCTTATAGTATAAGTCATAATTATAGTTCTATGTGTTCCTTGGGACAAATGTGTGTCAGTCTTCTAATATTCCTTGGGCTGGTTTCTCAATATATGATTCATTTCAAATATGGTATACAGTTACCCCATGTATCTTAACACAATATAGTTCTGCTGCCATTTACTTTACACCTTGATTATTCATCATATAGCATTTATATAGTGATAGATGTTATGTTATCCCATAAAGGCGAAATAGAAAAAAAACAATCTTAATGGGGAAAAAAACAATTCAATTTCTTCAAAGACCTTGATGACAGGGTTTAATAGCCATTGAGCGACCAGGATTATTCCCAGGATAACATCCTTTATTCATATCTCAAAGTTAGATATATAATTTACCACAATTGCTGATCTATTTCTTCTTACGTTCTTATCAGTTAGGTTACAATCCTATATGTGGAATTATTCTCAGAAATATATCTACAAATACAACATCTTATCTTCATTATGCAATCTAGGTTGTTCAAAATAGTTCACTAGTGGAAAGCAGTTTTGACCAGTGAATTCCTTATGTTTTTTTAGTAGTCATAAAATCTGAAGTTATCTAGTCTCTCCATTTAAAAACAATGGAAGCTTGAGTTTCATTTTAAGTTTCCCAGGTTCCTCTCTGGGAGATGTTCTTTTCCCAGGGGCTGTAGACTTAATTGTTAAATTTAAAACAACGTCTTTTGTGAGGTTTATTGCTTTCTCTGCACCAGTGCCATACCAAGACCCAACTCCCCCCTAAGTAGGCACTGTTCTGCCCACTCACACTGAATTGCCTTGGAATGGGAAAGGATTTGCATATAAATTAGTTGCAGCAGGATTTGCAAATGAATGTGCCCCTAGCTCATTTATAAGCAAACCCCCACATTAACTCATTTGTATACAAATCATATGGCAATTTCCATATGAATTAACTGTGGCCACAATGTGGCAGGGGTGGGGCTGCTGGACAGAGGTAGTGGCCCACATACTCAGCATCCCAGGACACGACCCAGCGCACAGTCTTCAAGGGGCAGCCGAAAAGCGGGAGAGTTGGAAAATATGAGGTCCCCTCAAAATGTGTAACCTAAGCAGATCTGCTACTGACATGTAAATTTTGACTTTGTCAAAGTCAACAGCTAAACCCTTGTCTCCATCTCTGACCATTCCTCCTGGCTGGAGATGTATGCAAAGAGCAGTAACAAATGACTGACTCAGGAAGGGCAGAAGGCTGTGATT
Source organism: Nanorana parkeri (assembly GCF_000935625.1). Taxonomy (NCBI): domain Eukaryota; kingdom Metazoa; phylum Chordata; class Amphibia; order Anura; family Dicroglossidae; genus Nanorana; species Nanorana parkeri. Next base: position 148,381 of record NW_017308681.1, read on the forward strand.
GACCGAGTTTTACTCCCACAATTGCTCCCAAATGATGCACTGGTGAACTTTTTGTAAGCCACTTCATATGTTCATGTTCGTAAAACACTTCATATACAGCAGCATTTTCTTTAAACATTGAAAACAGAAAGGGTTGCTATAACACTGAGCATTCAAATTCCTGCATAAGCCTATTAGCGACTGCTCGCTGTCAGTGAAAATGGTTTGCATTTGACCAGAATATAACTTTAGCTGGATTCATTTGCCTCTAACATAGGTATTATGTGGTAATCCGCAACTATTGACAATATTCTGATTGTAATTATCCAAAGTAAGGAGCATGTATTTGTGAGTTAGTTTGTGACATCTGACATCTGTTGTTAGTCATCCTTGTCGGGTGAATACAGTGACAGATGAACTATGAGCTTGATCCGGTATGATCCATACTCCCGTGTGATTTATAACAGCGGGACAGTATGCTCATTGGCATTATTTTATTTTCACTCTCTAACCTGCATTTTAAATTCCATCACTTTTCTGCTTCCTAAAGCCAGGTCAGTTCAATATTGTAAATACTCGGTGTTGTGAATAAATCATTGGCAGCTGGTGCTTTCTGTGCTATCACATTTTACTGAACATGTATTTATTTTTATATGTATGAAGGATGGAAAAATCTGCACATAACACAACAGCTCAATGCTGCTCAATACAAGTGTGAAATTAGGAGAACATGTTCAGGTAAATTAGCTTGTCATTGTATTTATTTTTTACTTAAAGACCAACTCTGTATCAGGGGTGTTTATTGAATGTAGTGGCCCGGTGTGTAAGATCATAAGTTGGTCCCCATTCCTATAAATAAATAAATAAAATAAAATTGCAGTTTAATTCACGCTGGCTCCCACAACAGTTCCTTGAGTATTTGCATCACCTCCTGCATGGAGGTAAAATATACTATACAACAGGAGCTGGCATTCTGCATCGATATCTGTCCCTTCCTATTCTCCATAAATCATTGCACATTGCTAGTATGCAGTTAAGATGGAATATATCCACAGACACATATTCTTAACTCCTGACATGCAACAATCACCTCCTTGACTATAAGAATGTCATCCATATCATTATTTGTGTAATTAAATGAAATGATAATGCACTCTGCTAAATAATCTCCCTTCTGGAAGCACTGCTAAGGATACCTTCAGTGTTGAGAAGCAACAATTTCAAGATCACATCTGAGAGAAACTAGCCCTGCTCATCTACAGTAACTCATTCAGTGAGACTGAGCCAGTAATATGGCCCTATGCACAGGCCTAAGCTTAGCCCTATGCTCAACCCTATGCCCAGCCCTATACAAAGCCATAAGCACAGTCCTGTGCACATTCCTATGCTCAGCGCTATGCTCAGACCTGCTCTCCAAACCCCAGCACCCTGTATGACAGTGCTTATGTCTCATGCTATACCATGGCACTCTCCCTGGCTTCTTCCTTTTAACACTATCCCACTGTATGAGAGACACCATTCAGAAGACGTGTCGGGGTGATGGAGCCATCTACAGAGTGGAAGAACTCAAGTAGCTACTCTATCATTCTTTACACAGGGTCAGGCCTCTCTCAGCTGTGAACGAGCCATGGCTGTGGCAAGGGTGTTATGTGAGGGTTTCAAGCCCCCTATCCCTTCCTTATCAATTCCCCAGGTGACAGCATACGTGGATCTCCTTTGAGTGACAGCAAGTGACAAGCATGGCTGCAGCTCAAAGGACATCTTCCCGAATTGAATCACCAATGTGTGCAGCAAGTGTACAAGGGGCACACCATAGAGGGAAAGAAAAGCAGATGCAGTACTCTCTTTTTGTCCCAAGATTTTCTCAGTCATTTGGGTTTAATTGAATCCCAGTGCCATTAAACCTGAAAGACTGAGAAAATAGTGTGAGTGCAGGGCATCACCCTGGATTTACAGTGAAATGCTGCAAAAAGCAGTGTTGACAACATCACATCAGCATCATTCTTTGCACCATTGAAGACTAAACACCTCCAAGTGAAGATAGAGGAGGAACAGGGCCCATCATGTTATAAGAATTTAGAAAAGGTAGATATTAAAAAAAGGCATAAAATACTGTTGGGGGGACCTTGGGGGGATGGGAGTTCTGAGCACAGAGCTAGAATTTAAGGAAATTTAACATGTTGCAACACCAGTCCTTCATGGCCATGCAGAAGGAAAGAATAATGGGTGCTGGCTAAGCTCATCCACGCTCCTCCTTGTCATGCTCAAAAACTATTTTTTTCAAGCTTGCATAGCTCAGCTCAGTCCAGGCCTTTGGTCCACCCCTCTAACGCACTTCACCCTATCCAAGGCTTAGTCATAGATTACTGGATTCTGGAGTTCAGCTGAATTCTTTACACTATGTAGGCTTTAAGGAAAACTGAAATATAGATGCCACCATGTTGCAGGATTGTCATGCTGATCCTCTTATGTCAATACCCTCTACTTTCCCAGTCTAGAACAAGTAAAGTCACAGTGAAGTCAGATCCCCTGTTATACATGTAAGTCTGGGGTAGCAGTGGCAGCCTCTATATTTCTCTATGCACAGGATTCCTAAGTATATAGGCTTCATAATCCAATACAATGTAAACAAATGTAGCTTGCACTTAATATAATTTCAAGATTAGTTATAGAGATCAACTTGAAATTAGTTTTGGCTTTATTGACATTCAGTTAGCATTTCAGAAAAGACTAGCGTTTTCGTACAAGGGTCCCTGTATGAGACAACAATTGTCTACCACCTCGTTCTGTGGCACAGCAAGCAAGTTGACAGCTCTGCAAATGCTAGGCCACAGATTTGTTAAATCCTGGATGTGGCCTGAGGTGTACAGCTGGGGCATCAGTAATGTCAAGGAGTTGTTCTCTGGGTCAATTGTTGACTGATTAAGGGACCCCGTGAGGTCTTACAAACTTGTTCTATGCTGACTGAATGTCAATAAAAGTGTCATTGGATGAAGATCTATAGGTGTGCTGGTGACATATTTTTTACGTTATCTGCAAGTTACATCAGCACCCACAAAGAAAGGGAGATGTCGGCATGTTTAAGATACAGTCACACTGACTAGTGTAGGGGAATAAATCAAGAGAAATGCAATGCACACTGAACACAAGTATATCCCGCTCTATACAATTGTATTCAAAATTCAGGGATTACACCTAACATCCATGAAAAATACTTTACAGAATGTTAGAAAAAACACTAGTGAGTGATCTTGCATGCAGGTAACTTTAGGAATTGAAGATGTTTGGCCCCAACCCCTCCCACACATATCAATTGGTTCATCATGCATATGGAACAATAGGGATGCATGGGAATTAAGAAATGTTAGGGCCCAGTTTATCTTCAGTATCTAAAGTTTGTAGATACTGATAGGGCTACTGGAGGACTGCACAATGTATGCAAACATAGATGCATCTCTAAGTGCCTATTTATCTTATAAATACATTTCCGGTGGCTCTGCAGTCATGTTCTTGAGCCAATGGGCTACTATGTACAGCACACGTGTTTTAAAAAAAATAAATTATGTATGTTTCTACAGTACAATAATGTGATAAGCTCAAACTAGAAAATGTTTCTTAATAGTTTTTAGCAATAATGAAACAGAATTGAATGCCTGAGAAATGACAGTTTGTAAGACAGTAGATTTTTTTTAATATGGTGTATGTGAATGTTTTTCTCATAAAAATATATGTTTTATACAGTTATCTTGCATCCAGAAATAACAAATTAACACTAAGGAAATGCTTTTAGGTAATCTCAAACATTTGTTGACAAGTACAATTATTATGATAATTGTTAAAGGCTAACTCTGGCCATTTTATTTTTGCTTAGGCTGCAATACTCACCTTCAATCCAAAGCTGTCCCCCACAACACACCTTCTTTGCTGCGAGATATCCTCAGTCTTCAGTGTTAAATGATGCCCAGTGCCATTCAACTGGAGAACTAAGGACATGCTGTGAGTGCAGCCATAATACACCTTCCCCCTGAGGGGGCATCACTACAGTGCTCTGCATTCACAGCATATTTATGTAAAGAGAAGCACAGATGTCATCATGTCAGTGCATTTCTCTACACCACAAAGGACTGCTCCCCACCAGGAGAAGATAGAAGAGGAAGAGAACGCAGAAAATCCCATGACTGGAGAAGTCTAGAAAACTTTGGAAATAGTGCCTGTAAGGTTTACCAGTTCATATCCTGTTCTATGAAAAAAACAAGACTTCAGCATGGTTTGACCTACAGAAGCTGCCTTTCCCCTAAAGCAAGTAGGCCTACCAGTACTTAGATGCCCCTAGGACTTGAGACACAATGCTTTATTCACAGGACCAGGATGCTGCCCAGCAACCCTCAAAGAGAGAGTTTATATAACATATTAACTGGTTTCAAGTTAATAAAGTTCAAGGCTGTAGCTGTGTACAGGAGCGACCAGGGCTAGTGGCTGACTGGACATCAAGCTAGCAGCTATCTCAGCTGGCAGCAGACAATAGAATAATTTATTATCCAGGAAATGCTGAAAAAATAAGGTTTCAAGAGGTCATGATCTTTTTAATGCTGACCATACACATCTTTAATTTCCTGCCAGCTAAATTCCTGAATAGTGACAACATCTAACTGGATGTAGTTGCTGCTTGGCCAACATTTATCCACCTGGCTCCTTTTTCAATCAAAGTTTGTATCCACAATCCTCTTGGCCTCTGAAAATGGAAAACCATATGGTTTGCCTGTCAGAGATGAAACAGTGAAGGAAGCCTTCTAGGGACTGATTAGTGTGCTAATGCAATCACAAGCCCAGGGCTCTGAGCTTGTGATGCTCAAACAGGCTGCCAAAGTGCCGCCGGACATTTGTTGTTATTTTGAAGATATGGGTAAAGTTCCTCTTTAAGAAAGTAATAAGAAGGTGAATGTATATAGCTAGCTCTGTGTGTGTACAGTCACATACATTATACATATAGTAGAAATATAATATCCATTAACTATTATTATTAAGAAGATAAAACTACTGCTAAGTTCCTTGTAAATCAATAACCACTAATAATCAGTAATACATCATGCAAGTTAAAGCACCTGAAACAGTGCTTAAGGCATGTTATAGCACCAATTTGATCACACTTAATTTTAGCAAGCCCTAAAGGAAATATGTAGAAATATTGAAAGGAATATTGAGGCTGATTCTCGCTATGAGAATGCTAGCTTACTGTCTGTCCTGATTCCAATATACAGCAATTTTAAAAATTTTCAAAGAAGTTCTACCATTTATCATTAAAAATAGGGTTGCACAAATACCAAGTACAGTACTCGGTGCAAGTACGAGTACATGTAC
>NW_017308681.1:154435-155528 GCF_000935625.1 Nanorana parkeri
AAAAATAAGGTTTCAAGAGGTCATGATCTTTTTAATGCTGACCATACACATCTTTAATTTCCTGCCAGCTAAATTCCTGAATAGTGACAACATCTAACTGGATGTAGTTGCTGCTTGGCCAACATTTATGCACCTGGCTCCTTTTACAATCAAAGTTTGTTGAGCTGGGTGGAAAATTGTTGGCCAAGCAGCAACTAAATTTAATCGGATGCTCAGGATGTTCAGGAATTCCATGTGTGCCAACTGTCTGAATACAATAGCTGGAAGGTGTTGGTTATTCTGCTCGCTAGCAATCCAGGCAAAGGTCAGGGCAGACAATATTTGCCAGTGTAATCTATTATTCAGGCAAGGTTTAGGGCAGGCTCAATCAGAAGCATAATCCATTATCCAGACAGAGGATTAGGGCAGGCTGTGATCTGAGAGGTAATCCAGATCCTGTCAGTGCTGCTAGTCAATCATGGAAAAGGAGGTGGAAAAAGGAGCACAAAGTAGTTGGCTATCAACAAGGATGCCTTTCACCACAAGCCAGTGAGAGTGAAGGGAGCAGCACAGGCCAGAGAGAGAAAGCAGTAGCATTGCAGGGAGAGCAGGACAAGCAAAATAGGAGCATGTCTCATGCTTCTAACTTTACCCCCACCTTTATCCTGAGGAGGAGCAGTCTTATCAGAATGAAGGTAATGAAATATCCTTACCAGCTGATAAGCATGAATCGAGGAGGATAACACCCAACAGCGTTTTTCTGGCCTGAAACCCTACCAGTGGATGAGGTATTAAAGCAAGTTCCAAATATTCCTGGAGTGCAAGCCTATACCTCAAATTCCTCCTGACCATTGACAACAATTAGAGGCTTAGAGGAGAGGATGATGTCCAGGTTGACTGGTTTCTGCAAAGAAACAGAAATTAGTACAGTATCCTAATAGAGGGAGGAAGTTCAGATGGAAATTGGCAAGATTCATCTGTTTAATTATTCTGAAAGGTCCAATAAATCTTGGTGCTAGATTCTTAGAGGGGACCTTGTGAGATATATGGTGGGTGGATAGCAACACGAAATCACAGACCATGAAGGTGGGAGTAGTCAAAAGATGATTACCAG
>NW_017308681.1:157037-157266 GCF_000935625.1 Nanorana parkeri
GGTGTGAGCTCTACCCCTGGGGCGGGGGGGTGTCCGGACCCGGTCTGCGCCCTGTGCTGATCTACTGCGGGGGGAGGGCTGTGCATCTCCTCACACGGTTCTCTATCGAATACTATAGATACATTTGTACACACATAGCTTGTCTAACCACCCCCACATAGGACTATCCCGTGCATAACGCAACGGGCTGATACTTTTGTTATTACCTGTACCATTAGTCTGGTCAGGA
>NW_017308682.1:0-1223 GCF_000935625.1 Nanorana parkeri
AAAAGGAATGTTTACATCGTAATTGGGCAGTTTCAGCTGTTCTTTGTTTCAGCTATCCATCATTATTACAACCAGGACAAGTTCATTAACATTCTAATATGTAGAGAGAGGACAATAGGAGGCAACCTTCATTGTAAATGACTGGGAGTTGTCGTCTCTCATCATTAGCATGAACAGGTGACACTACAGGTGAAACTCAAATAATTAGAATATCGTGCAAAAGTAATTGCAGTAAGTGCTGAAAAAGGGGCCCAAACCAAGTACTGAGTACATATGCATGCTTGTACTTTTCAGAGGTCCGATATTGTTCTATGTACAATCCTTGTTTTATTGATTGCATGTAATAATCTACTTTTTTGAGGTTGTGGATTTGGGGTTCTTGGGGTTTTCATGAGCTGTAAGCCATAATCATCACAATGATGACAAATCACGGCTTGAACTATCTTGCTTTGCATGTAATGAGTCTCTCTCATATATTAGTTTCACCTTTTAACTTGCATTACTGAAATAAATGAACTTTGCACAATATTCTAATTATTCGAGTTTCACCTGTATAATTGTATCATTAATGGCAAAAGGGAACAGGAGAGACTTTGTTAAGCTATCTTTTTTAACATGTGGGTAAAGTAAAAAAATAAAATTCTCTCCTTGTACCTAATTGTCAAAGGAACATGTGGCCCCATTGAATGATTTCCTCTCACCTCTATTCCTGTTCTATTAATAGATGTCAAATTTTGGATTTGCCACAACTTTCATTCTCAGTTACAATGGTGGGAAAATATATTTAATTATTTATTTATATTCTGTATCCATAAATAGCACCAAATTATTTTAATCCTTTTCACACAAATATGTAAAATATTACCAGCATGGCAACATTAGTAACCACAGCTTTTTCACTTTTTATTAGTTGTAACAACTTCAACATGCCCCATATATTCATCCATGCATGTCTTAAATGCAAAAACTGTATATGAGAGCAATTGTATGTGCAAGTGAAGCGATCACATTACTATGAGCATATAACCAACAAAGGTCTGTACAATAGAAGGTCTGGTAAGGTTAGTTAAAAGGAGAACTATGAGGCGAGTGCTTTTCACTCACCTCATAGTTCTAGCCGACCTGTGACAATGAGACTGTCACAGGTCGGCTCAGTAGATCGGGAAGGGAGCGAATACATACCGGCGTTCGCCCACTTCTCGATCCTGTCACGGCTCTCTGCC
>NW_017308682.1:1233-8489 GCF_000935625.1 Nanorana parkeri
GTGAGTGAACACATAGCGGCGTTCGCCCACTTCTCGATCCTGTCACGGCTCTCTGCCGTGACAGGGGAGGGGCTGGATTCCCCCCTCCGCGCTCCGATCCTCCAGTGCTGACTGGCGGAACGGACAGGGGAGGGGTCGGGTACAGCTGGCTCTGCCTCTAGATAGGCAGAGCCAGCTGTCACAAACGCAGCTGGGCGGATCTCGACATAATTGTCGAGATCAGTTTCAGCTGTGGCGTTTCAGTATACTGTGAGCTGTAGCTTGCGGTATACTGAGCTTAGGGTGACGGGAGGACCCTAGTTTGTGTCCTCCTATTACCCTAAGAAGAACTATGGGGGAAAGCCCTAACCCCATAGTTCTCCTTTAACACACAAAGTTAACTAATTAAATGATAAGAAGTGTTATCTTCTACTGGCTCCTTGACTGTTTGAGGTCTAATATTTGGGCTGCCACCACCATGTTGATACCAGACTGAACATATCTGAGGATGCATAGAGAGGGGCCTCCAAATAAGAAGCAGTATTGCAAAAGGATCATCACCTAAAGCATACAGACACTGAGCTTATCCACAATAGAAAGAGATACAGAATTTGAACAGTGCGTTTTACGTGTCATGTATATTACCCAGTCCATATAAGTTGATTCCCCTCATCTTTGATGCCAAAGAAAGCCAACAAATATATTTATGATTTCTGTTTATTGAAACATAAAGCACCCCGAGATTATTAAAAACAAAATGTTAATTAGGGTCTCTTCATTCTGATCTGGCCTATTTCAGATTTCTAGTTGCTAAAATTCTCTGTCTGAGGTGAGACCCGATGTCTGTTTATGTATTCTCCCACCTTCAGCCAAAGATCAATTTATATATATTTTTTTTATCCTGTGATATCCCCACACCCTATTCCTTTTTTCTCTGGTAGTCCCCATATGGCTCCTTTAATTATTTATTCAGGTCTTTTGATATAGTTTTGTTGCTAGTTTTCCTTTTTCTTTTCCTTTCTTTTATTTCTTTTTCTTTTTTATTTCTATTGCGGGTTATAATTACTGGAATAGAATATATCGGGCTGTATTCCTTACTTTGGAGATATATACAATGCTATAACTGAGTGTATGCTTTAAACTGATTCCGACACAATGTTTTAAGATCTAGACATGAAGTATGGTCACTTCTACATAAAGACGGTGTTGAATCGATTAATGATATGACCTAATGCTCTGTTTGTCGGAACTCATTTCAATGTTATATTATGGTGAGATATAGGACATTTGTTATATGTTGGTATGATAATTATAACTTTATTAAATAAAAATAAATATAGATTTACCAAAATATAATGCCCTTTACTGAAAACACAATCCTCCTGTCCCATCGCACTCCTGACCGGACAAAAACCCAAATCCAACTGGGTGGGTGCGGTGTGACAATGGATGCCTCCATGAAATGTAGATAGATTAAAGTAGTCACTCAAAGTAGTAAAGTAGTCATATTAGCAAGGAGATGTGTGTTATCTCAGTCAATAAACAGCATTGACTTTAATATCATGGAGTGCTAGTGACTACTTTTATTCTATTTACTGAAAACAGCTGAACTCAAAAACTTGGAGGGGTGGCCACAGAGCTTTGGTCATATTGTAGGCGTAATGGTTTGGTGTCCACAAATCATTCCATTGCAGACATTGGAATACTATCATCTAATGTTGAACTGTCCGCAGTGGTCTATTGGACCATTCTCTATAAAGAAAATCCTGCACAAGTATGAGAAATGAAATAGGTGACAATATACTTTATGGTCTGATTTCTGTTTTTCCCTGATATCAGTACTCACTCCAGTGAATTAGAGAAAAAGAACCTGGTGAGATTCAGGTAAACCAACACACTGCACAGATTTACTGACATTCAAACTTCTCTCTATTTTAAATTGCATTCCTCTTTGTTTTACCATCTCCTTTCTCAGACTGATTTTTCAATGTCCCCTATGAACACCTGAGGTAATCTCAGTATGGTAATGAGAAAAGCTGCAGCATCTGTATGTCTTTATGGGGGGAAACTTGGAAAATATCTCACTGAAAAAAGAAATCCCCTATTGCAGGGGGTGCTACAATTTTATTTGTATTACAGTGCAGATATTTTGGAAGAGTGGTGAGCCAATCAAACAACCAATATCTGGAATCTTAAATGAAATATGAAAACCAATAGAATACTTTGCTTTATCTACCATATATACTCGAGTATAAGCCGAGATTTTCAGCCCATTTTTTTGGCTGAAAAGTGCCCCTCTCGACTTATACTTGAGTCAGCGTCAGGTTTCTTCTTACTTACCTCGCCGAGCATCGCGTCACTGCTGCTCCGGTGGGCGGCGCTCCGAGCGGGGTCATCTGGCAGTCTCCGGGTCCTAATTTAGGTGGCCGGATACTGCCAGATGACCCCGCTCGGAGCGCCGCCCACCGGAGCAGCAGTGACGCGACGCATCTTTTAAATAAATATTCATGTAATTTATTGGTATCTATCTACCAGTAGCTGCCTTATATTCGAGTCAATACTTTTTCCCAGTTTTTTGTGGTAAAATTAGGTACCTCGGCTTATATTCGGGACGGCTTATACTCGAGTATACTTTTTTTGGTTCCACGTTGATATGATTGGTATGGCTGACAATTTCCAGCTGACACACCATTAGCTCTGTCACATATATAACCTATACAGAGTCTAGAATAGAACACATTCCACAGATGTACTTCATACTTTCACATTCCCATTGCAAGATAAAAAGACAAGTAAGATGTGTTTAAATGAGGCAGAGACATGGTTCATGCATGGATTAAAGATATTGTTTACTTAGGTTCCATCAAATAAAACTATATATATTTTTAATACAAAGTTATAAATATAAGAGAGCACAGCAGAAGATGTTCCCCTTAAAACATCCTGTCTAGATCTGAAACTGATGTGCAGGGAAGGAAGGTGGAGCAGTCTCTGCACTGATTACACTTTGTGCAGCTGAAGTCCACAAACAATAGGCAGCACGTATGAAAAGGAACCAAGAGCTTCACCTGCTGGCTGAGGGGATGAGAATCTCCATTATGGCTCGCAGGATCGCCTCTTTGGTTTTGTAAAACGTGGTTTAAGAATTATATCTCTCAGGGGGTCCGTTGGTGTGTTTAGGAAAAAGAGTGCGGTGGACCAGATCAAGTTCAAGCTGCTCGCCCGGGTACCCCGGGAACAAATCTTAGGACATGGCAGTGACGGTGGTTTGAAGATCTTCAATATGCTAAGGAACACTGCAAATTCATTTGTTTTTCCAACGTCAAGAAGTCATTTTATCGGTAGCGGCCAGAAATGTCCTTTGAAGCAGTAGCTTAAGTTTTCAAAGAGGGCCGCATCTTGACAGGAGACCTCCTGTTGTTCAGGAGGTAAGTGTGGTGGAAGACTGTCGTTAGCGGAGCCGTTGATTGCATCAGCCAATTAGAGGGAATAGACAAGATGCCCTGAAGAGGAAGGTGGAGATGCCATCTTTGCCAGGCGCGCCATAGGTGAAGAGGCTGGAGTCTGTAACTGAGTCTGGGATGCAGACTTTCATTTATGCATGAGGCAGTCACTCGCATGTAGATGTTAAATTAAAGCTAAAGTTCTGATTTGTTTTTAAACTCACTTGTACATGATTGGGCATTTAGAGTGAACAGAGGTTAACCTTGTTTACTCAACTAAGCGAACATACAGACTGTAAAGTCAACAAGCTTTACTTCCTAAGTACATCAACCACAATTTGTCTTTGTCTTTAGATAAGACCTGTGTTCATGTCTTCAGAACATAACTTACTTCTCTCCTTGGTAATTGCTCTGCTGTCCAATAAGATTTCTCATTTAAATGAAGGTAGTCTCACATTCAGAGCATGAAAGCAGCTCTTCTCCTTTGTGGATCTTCTGGTGTCCAATAGGATTTCTTTTTAATGTAAAGCTTTTGTCACTATCTAAGCAGGGAAATGGTTTCTGTCTAGTGTGAGTCCTCTGGTGAAAAGTAAGATTCAACTTTATGGTTAAACATTTGCCACATTCTGAACATTAATATGGTTTATCTCCTGTGTGGATCCTCTGGTACAGAGTAAGATACTTCTTTTGTGAGAAGGACTTGTCACATTCTGAACATCGAAATGGCTTCTCTCCAGTGTGAATCCTGTGGTGGTGAGTACGTTTTTCCTTGTGTGAGAAGCACTTGTCACATTCTGAACATTGAAATGGCTTCTCTCCAGTGTGTATCATCTGGTGACTAGTAAGATTTCCCTTAGTTGTGAAGCACTTGTCGCATTCTGAACATCGAAATGGCTTCCCTCCTGTGTGACTCTTCTGGTGTCCAGTAAGATGTGCCTTATTTTTGAAGCACTTGTCGCATTCTGAACATCGAAATGGCTTCTCTCCAGTGTGAATCCTCCGGTGTGCAGTAAGATTTCCCTTAGTTATGAAGCACTTGTTACATTGTGAGCATAGAAATAGATTCTCTCCAGTGTGAATCCTCTGGTGTTGAGTAAGATTTCCCTTAGTAGTGAAGCACTTGTAACATTCTGAACATAGAAATGGTTTCTCTCCAGTGTGACTCCTCTGGTGTACAGTAAGTTTTTGCTTATGTGTGAAGCACTTGTCACATTATGAGCATTTAAATTGTTTCTCTCCAGTATGAGTCCGCTGGTGCAGAGTAAGATGTTCCTTGTGTGTGAAGCACTTGTCACATTCTGAACATTGAAATGGCTTCTCTCCAGTGTGTATCACCTGGTGTTTAGTAAGATTTTCCTTATTTGTGAAGCTCTTTTCACATTCTGAGCATTTAAATGGTTTCTCCCCCGTATGAGTCCTCTGGTGAACAATAAGTTTTTCCTTTTGTCTGAAGCACTTGTCACATTCTGAACATTGAAATGGCTTCTCTCCAGTATGAGTCCTCTGGTGTAAAGTAAGGTTATGCTTTTGAGTGAAGAACTTGTCACATTCTGAACATAGAAATAGATTCTCTCCAGTGTGTAACATCTGGTGTTTAGTAAGATTTCCCTTAGTTGTGAAGCACTTTTCACATTCTGAGCATTTAAATGGTTTCTCTCCCGTATGAATCCTTTGGTGAATAGTAAGATTTCCCTTAGTTGTGAAGCATTTGTCACATTCTGAACATCGAAATAGCATCTCTCCAGTGTGAATCCTCTGGTGTAAAGTAAGAGTTCCCTTAGCAGCGAAGCACTTGTCACATTCTGAACATCTAAATGGCTTCGATCCTGTGTGACTCCTCTGGTGAATAGCAAGTTTATCCTTTTGTGTGAAGCACTTGTCACATTCTGAACATCGAAATAGCTTCTCTCCATTGTGAATCCTCTGGTGTGTAGAAAGATTTCCCTTAGTAGTGAAGCACTTGTCACATTGTGAACATCTAAATGGCTTCCATCTTGTGTGACGACTCTGGTCTTGAGGAAGATGTGTCTTATCAAATAATTTCTCTTCATTATGAACCTTCTGGTGGATTCTAAGAAATGACTGTGAAATAAAGCTTCTCTCACACTCTGAGTACTCATATAGATTGTCTCCTCTGGGATCCATCATGTGCTAACGAATAACAACTTAGCAGTGATATATTTTCAGACTGCTCAAATGATAATTGTAGAAATGATGTTGAATTCCTGAAAAAAGAAATTAACTATTATAGAATCATAGAATATTGACAACAAATAAAGAGAATCTAACCAAGGAAACATTTCACATGATGCCTGCCATAGAGGTTTGTATGCCGCATCTTCTTTTGTGTGGTCTTCTGGCTAGGATTGTCGGACAAGCCACGCAGTTTCTTTAATTTATGTAAAAGGCTGTACATGTAAGAGTTTAACATTTTCTATGTTACTTCAAAGTGTATACCATTAAGGAGCAAAAGCAAAAGATCAAAGACTAAACCTATATGGTTTAATAAAACTGTAATGAAGATATATATATATTCCTGGGAAGGTTGACAGATGTTTTTAATAGATACAGCGGTATGACTCCCCCTCTTGACCGGACACAAGACAGCCCTTGGGAACAACAACTAAAGTCCGCTCTCCACCGAGGGCTCCATACTCATATTGGGGACTTTATCCGACGTCACATGGTGACACACAAGACAGGGAAACCTAAGACTGGCTACGCTGTGGTGGATGACACCAACACTATCGAGGCAAAACCCCTCGACTTCCATCTGTCAGCACAAGCAGCTGAACTGGTAGCCCTGACCAGAGCTTGTGTACTAGCGAGAGGTCTCAGCCTCACGGTCTATACAGACAGTCAATATGCCTTCAGTATTGTCCACAGTTTTGCGGCACAGTGGAAGGAAAGAGGTATGCTCACCTCCACAGGGAAAGACATAAGACACAAAGAGTTAATATTGGAATTACTGGCTGCAATTAAATTACCCAGCCAGGTTGCAGTCTGTAAATGCACAGCACACACCACAGGACAGGATAGAGTCTCCAAAGGCAACAGACGAGCAGACCTGGCTGCAAAGCAAGCTGCTAGCCTAATCATACTCACACATGTGAACACACAAGAGTGGTGGGAGGAGTTGGCACATTTCCAGAAAGAGGCTAACAGCCAGGAACACAATAAATGGTTAAAAGCAGGAGCACATCTGAATGCAGACAGAATTTATGAAGTACAAGGGAAAGCATGTCTACCCAAGACACTGTTTAGATTGGCAGCATTGGTGACACATAATTGGTTCAGCAAAGATGTTTTCGCTTTCATTAGCTATTCCCAGAATACAGACAGATTAATTAAATACTTCACATAATTGATTGTAATGAAGAAGAGACATTTATTTTGTATCAACAGTGACTTTCCTACAATATACATGTACACTAGGGATGCACCAATACCACTTTTTTAAGGCCGATTATGAGTACCGATACTTTTTTTCAAGTACTCACTGATACCAATTACCGATACTTTTTTTCTAAAGCAATACTAAATCATGATTTTAGGTCAGTTTCTTAATATTATGAAGAACATGAACATGAAATGAACATGAAATTAATATTTATCATGCCATTGCTAACTAAGGCTTGTATCACCATAGTGGGGAAAATAGATGAGCACATGTCCAGACTTTAGACAAGAACATTCTGTAGTGTGGCACAGCTATATCCAATTCTGCATACCTGGCTTTATATTATAAGAACTTTATAATATAAAGCCAGGTATGCAGAATTGGATACAGCTGTGCCACACTATACAATAATACACTGTTCTGGAGTCTGGACA
>NW_017308682.1:8645-10551 GCF_000935625.1 Nanorana parkeri
GGGGGATACCTTGTATCCCCCCCCCCCATGGACCAGCCGGCCCTGGATCTCACGGTCCGTGGGACTGGTCTGAAACTAACTAGACTTTTTGTTTACCTCTCATGGCTACCCACTGGTGCTTACTTTTTCCTGCTTTGGTGACCTGGCAACCTATACATTCTTTTAATATTTTGTGACACAGTATTTCCATTCAATATATTGATCTCCTCAGTTTTAGACGCCGTTGGCCATACTCATTCCACTGTCTGGGCGAACATGTATAAATTCCCAAAATTTTGTTGAATATCGCCCTATGGAGGCACCTGGTGGCCTCATTTTTGTTTTTGTTCTGTGACTATTGATACCTCTGTGATTTGTTAATGGTAGACCTTGGACTTTTGAATGTACTACTAGATACAATGCAGAAGCATTTTTGATCACTTACTATTATCGTATGTGTTTCACTAGATCTCTATTCGAGGTTTCACATGATTTTTTTCTGAACTTTAATTTAGACCACCTCTTATTCTGAAGAAGCGTCATAGACGCGAAACGCGTTATCACCTACCACAACTCCCTGGGTCAAGCTAAGAATTTCTATTCTGTAGAATATGATTTGTACTGCCATGTATTATGTTTACTTTACCAATTGTTAACCAAATTGTTACACTGGTTGAGACACATCAATCGACGCAGTCTCAATAGCAACCTAAGATCAGATGGACCCTATCCAAGCCACTGTGTTAAACCTAACAGACTAGGTCCGATTGGGCATGACATCTAGTTCACCCCAACCTATCTGTTTTTGTATAAAAAGTATACATTTTATCCAATGCTTGATTAAAATTGAACAAGTTAACTAGTAAAACAATAAGAGGAAACACCTCTAATCTCCACCAATACCCTCATTGCAGCACGGTCAGAAGTCGGCTAGGTGTGCACCGATCGCGCTGTGGGTGCCATTATCTACTAATGGCACCCCAGTTGCGCCAAGCAGATTGCGCGGTTTCCCGCCGCAATTCCGCCCGTGCTTCCGAACAAAATCACGGCCAAAAGAGCTGTGCGTCGTGTATCGCAAAAAAAAGGTACATGTACCTTTTTTCTGCAATTGCCACCCCACTGAAAGCATTGTGCAGTACTGTGTGATCCCGGATCGCGTAGGTCTGCACCGGACCTGAGTCCTGAGTCTAGTGCGTTCCTAAGTCCCGAGTCCATTGCATTCAGAGTGCAGAGTCTGTACTGGAGGCCAAAGTAGAGAGAAGATGTCACCAGAACACCATTTTTTCAGATGAAACAACAATCTATTTTAATGACAACCATTGTCCTTCAGATGGCAAGTACTTTCGGGGCCTCGCAGGGTCCCCGTCATCAGGCTCAGAAGGCCCCGAAAGTACTTGCTATCTGAATGGTTGTCATTAAAATGGATTGTTGTTTCATCTGAAAATCTGGTGTGCTGGTGACATCTTCTTTGCATATTTCACGGCACCTCCGTGGTCACTACTAGCACCCATTTATATATCTCTTTAGAGATTCGGTAAGGAGTGCAGAGAGATACACACTTTTGTACTGGAGGGCAGGCTCATAAAGAGAACCTGTCACCTTCCGAATGCTATCACACAGGAGCTTGTTAACCCCTGTATGATAGCAATAAAGTTACGAGAAAAAAGTAAAAATAAAAGAAATTAAAATGAAAAATAAAGTGATAAAAAGTAAGAAAATATAAAACGAAAATATTAATAATAATCCGCAGAGCCCAACCTGAGACCCCACCAGGCCACCTGAGACCCCCACAGCCCACCTGAGACTCCGCACAGCCCACCTGAGACCCCCACAGGCTGTGAACCCCCAGCCCTCCTGAGACTCCGCACAGCCCTCCCGAGACTCCGCACAACCCTCCCGAGACTCCGCACAACCCTCCCGAGACTCC
>NW_017308682.1:11017-65160 GCF_000935625.1 Nanorana parkeri
AGACCCCGCACAGGCCACCGGAGACTCCCAACAGCCCCCCCGAGACTCCCCACAGCCCTCCCGAGACCCCACACAGCCCTCCCGAGACTCCACAGTCCACCCGAGACCCCGCACAGCCCATCTGAAACTCTGCACAGCCCACCTGAGACTCCCTACAGCCATCCTAAGACTCTACACAGCCCTCCTGAGACTCCGAACAGCCCTCCGGAGACCTCATACAGCATTCCTGAGACTCCACACCGCAATTCTGAGACCCTGCACAGCCCTCCTGAGACATCAGGCCACCACCGTAGAGCAACACAGAGTATGTAGCTTCATATTATTCTGCATTGCTATATAATGTATTGCTGGGATTTGTAGTCCTCTATAGCTGGTGGTATTCTGCATTGCTGTATAATGTATTGCTATGTGTTGGGCCTCCATAGTGGGTCAGTGGCTTTAGACCCGCTTCTGTTCTCCCGTCTTTTGGTGCGGCAGCTTCAGCTTCTCCACGCACCGCTGTCAGCTTCTCCACGCACCGCTGTCAGCTTCTCCCCCCGCACCGCTGTCAGCTTCTCCCCCCGCACCGCTGTCAGCTTCTCCCTGCAACACTGTCAGCTTCTCCCTGCAACACTGTCAGCTTCTCCCCACACATTGTTAGCGTCTCCCCAATCGTTGTCAGCAGACATTGCTGTCTCGAGCGATCTCCCTCGTTCTCCTCACTTAGCAGCACACTACAAGTCGGGACCTCTCCCAGCTCTCCCCGGCGTCACCCTGGCAATATCCGCACTTCCGCCTCCTCCCCACATGCCTCGGCACAACTCAATTCCCCAAATTGGAATTTTCCGGTGCTCTTAAGATTTGTGATATTGCATTAAAATAACCCTGAAAACTACACCTGTGCATTCGGATTCGGACAAACCGGCAAATCAACGAAAATCTGTTGATTTTGTGGTTCGTCCGAATCCAAAAGAACACATGTAATATATGTCCAAATATACTAAAACTATATTCGGGCATACATGAATTCCTTTTAAGAACACGCTGGCGGTCATATTGTCCGCCAGCGTGTTCTGCACATGCCCGATGCCATCTTGGAGGCGGAGCATGTGATGTCACATGACGGTGACATCACACACTGCGCGCAGCGGCCGGGCACATTCTGGGCATGCGCACCGCCACTTTGGAGTAGATCTATGTATACACCAAGATGGCGACGCTCGATGGCTGATATGGCCGCTGCTCGTTCTGCGGTTTCAGTGTGCGGTTTCGGATATGGATGCTGGATTGCTCCATATCCAAAACAACATAAAAATGTGTTTCCTTTGACGAAACAAATAAGAACGTTTTTAGTTTTCATTTGTTTCGTCTGAAAATGAATTATTTTGCACATGTCTACTGAAAACATGAATGTTTATTCCAGACAAAACTGTTTCAGTTGCATACAACGACCCCCGTCACGTTTTACTGCTCTTAGGGCAAAAGATTTTCCCTTACTTCCATTTCTGGTGAACACGGTTTCTTCAAACAGGAAGTGAGGAAATATGCAACAGGGACACAGACACCAATACAAAGCTCAGAGGGATTCTAGAATGTCATTGCCTAAAATACACACACCACACATCAAGACAAGGAGAAGGGCGAGATAATGGAAATCTCTATAACAGAGCTCCAGATAGAAGGAAAATCCCATCAGGAGTTCTAATATTATTAAGATATAAAAACTAAGACAAAAGTACATACACATTAAAGTGACACAAAACTGTAACATTTCCTCTACTAACACACATTTACATATTAAGCTTTCAACAAATCACATTAATTTTTAATTCAAAATCAGCTCTTACTGTCTTTCCTGCGGCTCCCGTCCCTCTTCCTTTCATTCAGATGTCCGGGTTTTCAGTGCACTGTTGAAATAACTCCGGGTGCAAACAAGCCTGATATATGTCGTTCCCCCTTCCCTCCCCCTTCCCTCCACCTTCCCTTCCCTCCTCCTTACTAAAGCTCATACAACAGTCTGTTCACTGTGACACATTACACACAGCTAAGCAGCATAAACAGTCTTACTAATGAACAAAGCTCCATATTGGAGAAGATTGTCAGATAAAGTCTGAGCGTGCTGATGGCTCACATGGTGACTTCTATCAGAAAAGAGAAAACAAACTGGCTGAGATAACAAGCGTGACACATTCAGCTCACCTCTACACCCCCTCCTCTGTCACCGAGTAGTGATGTCCACTTCATGAACCAATTGTTCTTTTGAATCGATTCTTTTCAGTGAACTGGATGAATGGATTCCTCTGACTGAGCTGATCCCTTTGGAACAGTTCAGTGTTGAATGAATAGGAGAGCAGCTCTGGTAATCAGATCCTAGTGTTAAGGTGCCCATCGTACGAGAATCGTGGGAAATCCAGCGATCGTATGAGAATCTTGCAGTGTGAATGAAGGTGTGCGACCGTTTCTACTGTACGGTTGCACGTCTTTTGTCTAAGGAGCATGCTGGATGCTCTTACGATTTTCATCTGGTGTGAATTATGCTCGGGAGACAAATGCCGAACGGGCCGGTGTGCGCACGCTGCTCGTTCAGCATTGCGGTCATCGGAAGCCCGCCCCTCAGGGGGGTGGACTTGCGATGATCGCAAGTACGATCTGCCTGTCCAAGATGGGCAAATCGTACGTTTTTTTAATTACTTTACAACCATCGCAAGACTAAGGTATTACAATGGTTGTAAAGTGTACGGGACCTTAAGAGAGCTCAGCTTCTGCCAGCCCCTCCCTGCAACCAATCAGAAATGAGAACCAACAACTGGATACAAACTTACACCAGTTCTTAGTCAATAGCACACTGAATCAAAGAATCATTTGAGTCTCCAGAACAGTTACTGAATCAAAGATGCCTCCTGACTTCTGAATGTAGTCCATCACGGGAGCGAGCACAGAAGGTGACTACTTTTCAGCACACATAGGGATCATGGGGAAAAAAAGTTGCCACCCCTGTGGCAGGAAGATGTAACTTGGGTAGAATAAAACAGATTTTGGAGCACTGAGACCTGATCAATGAGAAATGAAGGTACACTGTCATTGATTGCTTATATAATAGAAGTAATTTTTATTATTTTATTTCTAAGTTTGGTGTCGCTTTAAATTTCTTCCTAAGGTACTTTTTTATATCTAGTTCAGAGTCACATGACAACAATCTACAATCTCTTCCAGAAGCGCAATGTGAAACTTGCTGAGTGCTTATGGACTGGATTTTTATAGAATTCAGATGAATGTCAAACTGATTAAACATTATGAGAGATGCAATGTTTCCAGGTTGTTGATTTGCTGATTTATGAATTATCTGTTGCCTGGATTTGCGTGTAATAGCTAAACCGTCAAAGAAGAAGAGCACCGAGATATACTCTGCCTGCATCCAACATGTCTCTCAGTTCAATGCCCAAAGGATAAACATGTAAATTGTAAAGTTAGGTATGTCCTGATACTGGTACTAGCATCGGTATCGGGACCGATACAGGGTATTTTGACGAGTACTTGTACTCGTCAAAATGCCCCGCTACATAGCGCCGAAGCTTGCGCTATTTTATTTTTTCCTTACCTTCTGGCTGCTGTTCGGTAGAGCAGCGGCGAGTCAGCTCTGGTCCGGTGGGAGGAGCTCCAAGTGGGGTCCTAATTTAGCTGGCCGGCTAAATTAGGACCCCACCTGGAGCTCCTCCCAGCGGACCAGCGCTGATTCGCTGCTGCTCTCCCGCACAGCGCCGACGACGACCTCACCAGTGAGGCACATCGTGAGGCACCATCATCGAACAGTGAGTGAGGGCAAGGGGGGTCCCTATGTAGAACCTATTTATATTCGCAGAGGATAATTGTAAATCTATTGCCTGCAGTGTGTGCTCTATGTGTACTACATATAACATACACTGCAGACAATAGATTAAATGATCCATAGTACATAATAGTACATAATATTTAGTTGTACTATGGATCATTTAATCCATTCATGTTAGCTGGGGAGAATTGTAACTCTATTACTGCAGTGTGTATTCTATATGTAGTACATGGATACAGTACATATTCCCAATACGCTGCAGTAATAGATTTACAATTGTCCTCTGCTAATAATAGGTTAAACGATCCGTTTTACAACTACATATTATGTACTATGGATCATTTAAACCATTCATGTTAGCAGGGGATAATTGTAACTCTATTACTGCGGTGTACTGGATGTGTGTACTGTATATGTACTATGGATCATTTAACCTATTCATGTTAGCATGGCAGAATTGTGAGCGCCTCCCACAAGCTGAGCACCGAGACGTGATGCAGCGATCCTGCCCAGCGCCGACTACGAGAGGCACCGCGTGAGCCAACAGGGATCAGAGTGAAACTGTGAGTGAGGGAAATTGGGACAGGGCTGGCTGTAAATCTATTGCTATAGTGTACTGGATGTGTGTAATGTATATGTAGTACATATATACAGCACACACCTCCACTACACTCCAGCAATAGATTTACAATTCTCCCCTGCTAACATGAATGGGCTAAATCATGATCCATAGTACATAACATGTAGTTGTACTATGGATCATTTAAAGTCACCTGTCCCTTTTAAAAAGAAAAAAAAAGTATCGGTAATTGGTATCGGCAAGTACATGAGGGGAAGTAGTTGTACTTGGCCCTGAAAGTGGTATCGGGACATCCCTATGTAAAGTCCACAATCACACAGAGTGCACCTACCTAGTATAATGCAGAATTGGGTCCTATAGAAGCTTCTTGTTCTCTTGAAAAGCAGTTCTTGTAACTGTCTGATCCCAACCTCGCCTTATATTCATTTCACCACCATTCATTGACATGTGCTGGGTCTCTATTGGCTGAAAAGATGAGATCTACTTCACAAAAGGAATGTTTACATCGTAATTGGGCAGTTTCAGCTGTTTGTTTCAGCTCCCCATCCCAATCACAGCTAGGACAAGTTAATTAACATTCTAATATTTGGAGAGAGGACAATAGGAGGGAACCTTTATTGAAAATGACTGGGAGTTGTCTCTCATCATTAGCATGAACAGGTGACACTATAATTGTATCATCAATGGCAAAAGGGAACTGGTGAGTCTTTTTTAACATGTGGGTAAAGTAAAGACGTTTTACAACCCTTCTGAACAGGGCCGTAGATAATTTTTTTCCCTGGGGGGGGTTCAGCTTCCTCAAATTATAAGACTTTATCTAGCAGACACCAAGGTGTGAAAAAAATATACCAGCAATATCATTCCTAAGGGCTTGCTCACACTAAGCGGGTTCCAGGAGCAGAGCGGAGCAGGTACAGACCGGATCAAAACTGCTTCCAATGTATTCCAATGGTATTTTGAGCTCTAGTTCACACTGCAGCGTTAAGTTCTAGAGCATGTAAAAAACTGCAGCAAGCCCTATTTTACCTGCTCTGAAACGCATGCAAACGCATCAAAAATGCATGCAAACGCCCTGGAACGCACTGAAAGTACATTTTGAACTAAAAAAAAAAAGTTTTAATTTTTTTTTACCAAAAACGGCACAACCCACTGCACTGCGTGTGCAGAAACTCATGGAGATCTGGTCTGCATTTGGTGTCAACAAGCCCTAAACCAACCCTTTACCTTGAGCAATACCGATTTTGTTGTTTGACACCATATGGATAAAAACTATGTTTTACAAAGACTTATAATTGGTACCAATTCACACAAACCGCTTAGTATACACCTATTGGGATTTTGCTTACCAAAAACATTTAGCAGAATAAATTTTGGCCTAACTTTAGGAAGAAATTTGATTTGATATTTTGTATAACAAAAAGTAGAAAATATCATTTTTCAACAAACAATTTTTGGTCTTTTTTCATTTATATAAACAAATTAAAATTAGGGCTGTTACTGATTAAAATTTTCGTTTTCGATTAATCGAATTTTTTTTAAATCGATTAATCGATTCATTTCGATTAATTATAACGCACATACAGATAAAAATGTTTAATCGATCGAAAAGATTAACGATTAATTGAGAAATGAATCGTTAATTTGCACAGCCCTAAATTAAATACATTTTTTTAAAAACCAGCGGCGATCAAATAGCCCCTAAAAGAAAGCTCTATTTGTGTAAAAAATTATGGGCGGGGGACAGGTCTTTCATTAGTGCCCCCCCACAAATCAATCCATAGTTCAATGCTCTAGACCAAGGGTCAGCAACCCCCGGCACGCGTGCCCAGCCTGGCACGCGAGGCCTTGACAGCTGGCACGCGATGTTATTCTTTATCTGCAGGGTATTCTTGTAGTTGTAGTATTCTTGTAGTTGACAGCTCGAGCCGGCTGTCAATTACATTCCTGGCCCGCCCACCTCCCTCACGTGACTGATCGGCAGAGGCGCGCTGAGGAGGCCCTCAACTTAGTCTGCGCAAGCGTTTGCCTGGAGGATCCCTCATGTACCAGCCAGCGCAGACAGGAGCCGGCTCACCCGACGGGATGATTACCGCACCCTGCCCGACAGGAGGATTTCAACACCATCCTGCCAGAGACCACAGAAAAATTAAAGGAGCCAGCCGATCGCCTGGAATATACTGTATGTACCACATGTATACTGCTCAACTACATGAATTTTAGCCCCTGTACCAGCACACATGCAGTCCCTCACAAATGCACAGCAATATATTGATCCACAAAGAGTTTTGATTTTATTCCTGCTCTAACATGTAGGACAGGAATAAAATCAATGCTATTTGTGGCTGACAATACTGCCGTGCACTTGTATAGGTCTGTGTGTGTGCCTAATATGCCTTGGTCCATGTAGGTAAGGAAGACTGCTTCTAAAATACTTATTTTTTCAAGCAGGTAAAATTGCAAACTTGTCAATCATACAGTGTTTGTGGCTGATATGCAGGCTAAAATGTGTAAATTGGTGGTGGTCTGTGATTTACAGTGCGTTGGTGCTGGTATGTGATTTACAGTGCGTTGGTGCTGGTATGTGATTTACAGTGCGTTGGTGCTGGTCTGTGATTTACAGTGCGTTGGTGCTGGTCTGTGATTTACAGTGCGTTGGTGGTGGTCTATGATTTACAGTGCGTTGGTGCTGACCCAAGGTCTACAGACCTCAGGCCAGCAGCACCAATGTCCTGCAGACCTCAGGCCAGCAACACCAATGCCCTGCAGACCTTAGGCCAGCAGCATCAATGCCCTGCAGACCTTAGGCCAGCAGCACCAATGCCCTGCAGACCTCAGGCCAGCAGCACCAATGCCTTGCAGACCTCAGGCCAGCAACACCAATACCCTGCAGACCTAAAGCCAGCAGCACCAATGCCCTGCAGACCTCAGGCCTGCAGCACCAATGCCCTGCAGACCTCAGGCCTGCAGCACCAATGCCCTGCAGACCTCAGGCCTGCAGCACCAATGCCCTGCAGACCTCAGGCCTGCAGCACCAATGCCCTGCAGACCTCAGGCCTGCAGCACCAATGCCCTGCAGACCTCAGGCCTGCAGCACCAATGCCCTGCAGACCTCAGGCCTGCAGCACCAATGCCCTGCAGACCTCAGGCCTGCAGCACCAATGCCCTGCAGACCTCAGGCCTGCAGCACCAATGCCCTGCAGACCTCAGGCCTGCAGCACCAATGCCCTGCAGATCTCAGGCCAGCAGCACCAATGCCCTGCAGGGTCTCTGGTGGGCTGTGGGGAGTCTCAGGTGTGCTGCACAGGGTCTCAGGGGTGCTGCGCAGGGTCTCAGGTGGGCTGTGCAGGGTCTCAGGTGGGCTGTGCAAGGTCTCAGGTAGGCTGTGCAGAGTTTCAGGTGGGCTGGGGGTTCACAGGTAGTCTGTAGGGGTTTCAGGTGGGCTGTGCGGAGTCTCAGGTAGGATGTGGGGGGTCTCAGGTGGCCTGGTGGGCTGTGCAGAGTTTCAGGTGGTCTGAGGGGGTCTCTGGTAGCCTGTGGGGGTCTCAGATGGGCTGTGCGGAGTCTCAAGTTGGGCTCTGGGGATTATTATTATTAACTACCTCCCGCCCAGCCGCTGTGTATACATGGCCGGCCGGGAGCTTCTTGGATGTAACTGGGTGTGTATAC
This sequence comes from Nanorana parkeri, assembly GCF_000935625.1. Taxonomy (NCBI): domain Eukaryota; kingdom Metazoa; phylum Chordata; class Amphibia; order Anura; family Dicroglossidae; genus Nanorana; species Nanorana parkeri. The sequence goes on from NW_017308682.1 coordinate 19,072, forward strand.
TGTACACGTCATGTTACATCCGCCCGTGCAGCGCGTGCGAGCGGGAAATCCCCGCTATTTGAAAACAGGCAGCGATGACCGTGAATGTGCAAGCGATCCACTGGCTATAGAGCCGGCGGATCGTTTGTATGAGGTCCCGTGACGTGCACACCCCCCTCCGCGGCCACCCCCCTCCCCCCTCTTGCTGTCAAGCTGATCCTGGGCTCCGGTGTGAGCCCGGGACCAGCATACGGCCTCTGTCACAGGGGATCAGGGGGAGCTCGGTACACGAGCTCCCTCCAGTCCCCTCTCCGCTGTCAGAAAGCGGAAGTGCTGTATATTACAGCACTTCCTGCATTCTCGTGTCACTCTCCAACTTCAGATGCTGGAGAGAAGCTGATGAAGCAGATCTTTGCTTCATCAGCTTCTTCAGGGGTGTCCTAGGTGACATTAGGGGTCTTGGAGACTCCTGATGTCTCCATAAAGAGGACCTGTCACCTCTTTTGCGATTTTGCGAGTGCGTGCAATTTTTAAGCTTGACATGTTTGGTGTCTATTTACGCGACGTGACCCCGACTTTTATATTTTACCAAAAAAGTTGGTAATATTAGTTGTTTTTTAACATAATATGAAAAAACTTTTTTTATTCAAAAATTTTCAGTAATTTCTCCTGAATATAGTAAATATATAGTAAATACCACCAAAAGAAAGCTCTATCTGTCCCTTAAAAAATGGTATAAAATTCATTTCAGTACAGCGTTGCGTGACGGAATAAATGTCAGTCAAAGTACTGCAGCGCTGAACACTGAAAAATGGCCTGGCCAGGAAGGGGGGTCTAAACACCTGGTCTTCAAGCGGTTAATAATGTTTTCCTTTTATTTTTTTAAACTTTTTATCAGTTTTTCTTTTCATCTTAATTTCTTATTTTTTTACTTTTTTTCACTTAACTTTATTGCTATCACACAGGGGTTAACAAGTTCCTGTGTGATAGCATTCAGTGGTGACAGGTTCTCTTTATGAGCCTGCCCTCCAGTACAGATTGTGGACTTAGGGCCCCTATGCACCAGATGCAGTGCGCTCCAGCCTGATTCTGGCCGGAACACACTGCATCGCATTAAGGCCAGAACGCACTGCCTCAAATTGCGGCTGGCTCACTTTTTTGCCAGACAGGAGGGGGCGTGGCGTGCCATTGAAGTGAATGGAACCATAGCCACACCCTCCGGCTGCAATGCGATCATCCGCACGGGATCGCAGGGCACATTCTGCCTCCGGTTTGGTGCGATCAAAATGCTGCAAGCACTATCGCACCGGACCGGGATCGCGCAGTCCTGCACAATGCAGGTCGCGATTGCTGTGCGGCCCCATTTATTTTAATGGGGTGACATCCGCACAGCAAGAAAAAGTACATGTACCTTTATTTGCGATATACGACGCGCGGCTATTTTAGCCGCGATCATGTTTGGAAGCACAGGCGGAATCGCAGTGGGAAACCGCACAATCCGCCCGGTGCGACTGGGGAGCCATTAGAAAATAATGGCACCCACAGCGCGATCAATGCACACGTAGGCGACTCCTGACCACTAGACATGTGCGATTCGTTTCGTTACGAATCGAAATTCGTACGAATTTTCCTGAAATTCCGAATTTCGGAGCATCCGAAATCCGAATGGCAGTTTCCGAATTATATCCGAAATACGAAATTCCGTTAACGAATTTCGGATCCGAATTTCTTTGAAACAGGAACTAATATTACCCCTGTAAATGAGGTTGAACAGCATGACAAGATTTTTTTTTAATCCGAGATACAGATCCGCTGCTGCTGATGCATTACAATACACAGTTACACACACAGGCAGGAAATACGAAATTCCGTTGACGTATTTTCGTTCCGTTACGAACATTCGTTATAATAAAGTTAAAAAGCAAAGTACATTTATATTGGAGTTGATGGTAGTTTTTTTTAAAGTCCGAAATACGGAATTCGGAATACGGAATCCGTTAACGGAATTCGTATTTCGTTTTGGTTGACCAATCAGAGGTTCTCTTCTGCTGCTGAGAGTTGCATTACAAATACAGGCAGGAAATACGAAATTCCGTTGACGTATTTTCGTTCCATTACGAACATTCGTTATATTGAAGGTAAAAAGCAAAGTACATTTATATTGGAGTTGATGGTAGTTTTTTTTTAAATCCCGAAATACGGAATTCGGAATACGGAATCCGTTAACGGAATTCGTATTTCGTTTTGGTTGACCAATCAGAGGTTCTCTTCTGCTGCTGAGAGTTGCATTACAAATACAGGCAGGAAATACGAAATTCCGTTGACGTATTTTCGTTCCATTACGAACATTCGTTATATTGAAGGTAAAAAGCAAAGTACATTTATATTGGAGTTGATGGTAGTTTTTTTTTAAGTCCGAAATACGGAATTCGGAATACGGAATCCGTTAACGGAATTCGTATTTCGTTTTGGTTGACCAATCAGAGGTTCTCTTCTGCTGCTGAGAGTTGCATTACAAATACAGGCAGGAAATACGAAATTCCGTTGACGTATTTTCGTTCCATTACGAACATTCGTTATATTGAAGGTAAAAAGCAAAGTACATTTATATTGGAGTTGATGGTAGTTTTTTTTTAAATCCGAAATACGGAATTCGGAATACGGAATCCGTTAACGGAATTCGTATTTCGTTTTGGTTGACCAATCAGAGGTTCTCTTCTGCTGCTGAGAGTTGCATTACAAATACAGGCAGGAAATACGAAATTCCGTTGACGTATTTTCGTTCCGTTACGAACATTCGTTATATTGAAGGTAAAAAGCAAAGTACATTTATATTGGAGTTGATGGTAGTTTTTTTTTAAATCCGAAATACGGAATTCGGAATACGGAATCCGTTAACGGAATTCGTATTTCGTTTTGGTTGACCAATCAGAGGTTCTCTTCTGCTGCTGAGAGTTGCATTACAAATACAGGCAGGAAATACGAAATTCCGTTGACGTATTTTCGTTCCATTACGAACATTCGTTATATTGAAGGTAAAAAGCAAAGTACATTTATATTGGAGTTGATGGTAGTTTTTTTTTAAATCCGAAATACGGAATTCGGAATACGGAATCCGTTAACGGAATTCGTATTTCGTTTTGGTTGACCAATCAGAGGTTCTCTTCTGCTGCTGAGAGTTGCATTACAAATACAGGCAGGAAATACGAAATTCCGTTGACGTATTTTCGTTCCATTACGAACATTCGTTATATTGAAGGTAAAAAGCAAAGTACATTTATATTGGAGTTGATGGTAGTTTTTTTTTTAAAGTCCGAAATACGGAATTCGGAATACGGAATCCGTTAACGGAATTCGTATTTCGGATAAAAAAACAACTACCACTCCAATATTAACAAAGGTATTTTGCTTTTTAACTTCATCATAACGAATGTTCGTAAAGTTACGAAAATATAACCGCCACTAACGAAAATTCGTATTTCGCACAAATCCGAATCCGAATTGAGTTCAGTTACGAATTACGAAATACGAAATAACGGATATTCCGAAACGAAACGAAACAGAACAAATTTTTTGACGGCGCACAAGTCTACTGACCACGCGGCAATTCGTGCGGAATCGTGCACGATTGCTGTGCGGTGATGACACTCAGTGGACTTAGGACTAAAACCAGAAGTATACTCACTACTCACAGATAATACAAGCACCTCCCTCCTCCCCAGCCCTTGCTACCTGATTGCCCGCTTTGTCTCCATGCAACCTTCTGATCCTGGTCACTGGAAGCACACCCTGCCTCCTGCAGAGCCCCCACTGAGGCATGTAAAGAACATTCAGTGCCAGGCAGGCATATGCACGCCTGAAGGGATCCCTGGGATGTCCTGTTTGATAGTGTAATATATTCAGCTCTACTCCAGCCATCACCGATGTTTTATCAAACAGGACATCCCGGCATCCCTTTAGACGGCCATGTCCATCTGTGGATGTTTAGCAGACCAGCACTCGGGACCCCTCTGCCACCTCTCACTACACCACTGCCAGGACCCTCTGGGGGTATCCCCCCCCCCCTTATCTACGCCCCTGCTTCTGAATGTATTCTTTGCTATCTGTGTGCCATTGGTGAGATTTCCCTTCACTTCCTTTCCTGAATATTCAAAAGGAAAAAAAAACATACATTCTCTCCTTGTGAACTTCCCTTGTACCTAATTGTCACAGGAACAAGTTTCCCCATTGAATGATTTCCTCTCACCTCTATTCCTGTTCTATTAATAGATTTCAAATTATGTATTTGCCACAACTTTCATTCTCAGTTACAATGGTGGGAAAATATATTTAATTATTTTTATTTATTTATATTCTGTATCCATAAATAGAACCAAATTGTTTTAATCCTTTTCACACAAATATTTAAAATATTACCAGCATGGCAACATTAGTAATCACGGCTTTTTAACTTTTTATTAGTTTTTAACAACTTCATCATGCCCCATATATTCATCCATGCATGTCTTAACCCCTTCGTGACGGGAGACGTACAGTGTACGTCTTGTCACTTTGTGCCTATATGACTGGCCACGTACACTGTACGTGACGAGTTATATCAGGCTTTGTAATGCCGGTATTTGCTGATTCAAAAAACTGTATACGAGAGCGACTGTATGTGCAAGTGAAGCAATCACATTACTATGAGCATATAACAAGTAAAGGTCTGTAAAATAGAAGGTCTGGTAAGGTTAGTTAACATGTAAGTTAACTAATGAAATGATAAGAAGTGTTATCTTCTACTGGCTCCTTGACTGTTTGAGGTCTAATATTTGGGCTGCCACCACCATGTTGATGCCAGACTGGACGTATCTGAGGATGCATAGAGAGGGGCCTCCAAATAAGAAGCAGTATTCCAAAAGGATCATCACCTAAAGCATACAGACACTGAGCTCATCCACTATAGAAAGAGATACAGAATTTGAACAGTGCGTTTTACGTGTCATTTATATTAACCAGTCCATATAAGTTGCTTCCCCTCATCTGTGGTGACAATAACAGCCAACAAATATATTTAGATTTATGATTTCTGTTTATTGAAACATAAAGCACCCCGAGATTAATAAAAACAGCAAGAAAATTTTTAATTTGGGTCTTCTCATTCTGATCTGGCCTATTTCAGATTTCTAGTTGCTAAAATTCTCTGTCTGACGTGAGACCAGGTGTCTGTTTATGTATTCTCCCACCTTCAGCCAAAGAGCTGTGATATCCCCACATCCTACTCCTCTTTTTTTCTCTGGTAGTCCCCATATGGCGCCTAAAATTATTTATTCAGGTCTTTTGATATAGTTTTGTTGCTGGTTTCCCTTTTTCTTTTAATTTCTTTTTTTTTTTAATTTCTGTTATGAGCTATAATTATTGGAATAGAATATATGGGGCTGTATTTATTATTTTGGAGATGTATACAATGCTATAACTGAGTGTATGCTTTTAATCGATTCCGACACAATGTTTTAAGATCTAGACATGAAGTATGGTCACTTCTGCATAAAGACGGTGTTGAATCGATTAATGGTATGACCTAATGCTCTATGTTTGTCGCAACTCATTTCAATGTAATATTATGGTGAGATATATGTCATTTTTTATATGTTTGTATGATAATTATAACTTTATTAAATAAAATAAATATAGATTTACCAAAATATAATGCCCTTTACTGAAAACACATGAACTCAAAAACTTGGAGGGGTGGCCACAGACCTTTGGTCATATTGTAGGTGTAACGGTTAGCTGTCCACAAATCATTCCCATTGCAGACATTGGAATACTATCATCTAATGTTGAACTGTCCGTGGTGGTCTATTGGACCATTCTCTATAACGTAAATCCTGCACAAGTACAAGAAATGAAATAGGTGACAATATACTTTATTTTCTGATTTCTGTATTTCCCTGATATCAGTACTCACTCCAGTGAATTAGAGAAAAAGAGCCTGGTGAGATTCAGGTAAACCAACACAGATTTACTGACATTCAAACTTCTCTCTATTTTAAATTGCATTCCTCTTTGTTTTACCATGTCCTTTCTCTGACTGATTTATCAATGTCCCCTATGAACACCTGAGGCAATCTCAGTATGGTAATGAGAAAAGCTGCAGCATCTGTATGTCTTGATGGGAGGAAACTTGGAAAATATCTCACTGAAAAAAGAAACCCCTATTGCAGGGGGTGCTACAATTTTATTTGTATCACAGTGCAGATATTTTGGAAACGTGGTGAGCCAATCAAAGAACCAATATCTGGAATCTTAAAATGAAATATGAAAACCAATAGAATACTTTTCTATGTCTATATACTTTTTTTGGTTTCCACGTTGATATGATTGGTATGGCTGACAATTTCCAGCTGACACACCATTGGCTCTGTCACATATATAACCTATACAGAGTCTAGAATAGAACACATTCCACAAATGTACTTCATACTTTCACATTCCCATTGCAAGATGAAAAGACAAGTAAGATGTATTTAAATGAGGCAGAGACATGGTTCATGCATGGATTAAAGATATCGTTTATTTAGGTTCCATCAAATAAAACTGTTTATATTTTTAATACAAAGTTATAAATATAATAGCCGTGTAATACAGGCTGGACCCATGACAAACGTTTAACCAGAAAATGACAGGTTTTCAGTAGAGAGCACAGCAGAAGATGTTCCCCTTCAAACATCCTGTCTAGGTCTGAAACTGATGCGCAGGGAAGGAAGGTGGCGCAGTCTCTGCACTGATTACTCTTTGATCAGCTGAAGTCCACAAACAATAGGCAGCACATATGAAAAGGAACCAAGAGCTTCACCTGCTGGCTGCATTTAAAAATAACACAAATATTCAATACAACTACACCTAACAAAAGAGAAAAAAGTTTAACAAAACACACATTTTAGTCCTGACCACTTTAAGTCTCTATACATAATACATGCATTTTAAAAGCTAAAAGGGAATTATATTAGATTGCAACACATTATTGCTTCAATCTGCAAGGGTCAGGACTGTGTTAGGTAAATGTAGATTATTAATAAGAATACTACAAAATCTTTCATCCAGCCAGCAGGATTATCTTTTGGCTCCTTTTACAAATTTTCCTCTAATGCTCTATCTGCTGTGGAGCTGTGTGGAGTTGGCACCCCATGATTGTAAAACCTGAATAAAAATTAAGGTTTTACAAATCCAAAGAGAACAAAGCTTTACTTTATTTGCTTAGCTAAGTGAACATACAATTTACTAAGTCAACATCCTCTATTCAGTTAGTAATTCAACTCCAGTGTGGTCACAACCAAAACTTGTGTTTTTGTCATCAGCGCAGCCCAACAGACAAAAGCAGATATTTCTTTAACCTGAAATGAAATCACTTTCAGAACATGGATAGGACTTCTCTCCTTGGTGATTGCCAAGAAAGAATTATCTTTCAGACTAAAGAAAGTGAGTAAGAGAAAGAAGAAAGAGAAACAGGGGAAAGAGAAATACAACTGATAACCATGCATAAGCGATAGCTTGCTTGCTTAGCTGCCAGTAACACGTAGACTGCCAGTTTATTTTGTGATTTGGAAAGAATCGGGGATTCACAGTGCAGAAGAGCCAACCAGGGATAGTTCAGAATAATTATGGAGAAGAGGGTTTGCAGCAGGAGGAAGACCTTAACCCAGAACCTACTCAGGACCACCAAATATAAAGGACATCTACCTTAGAGGCACAGCCAAAGAAACATTGAGCAGAATGTGCAGATGAGCTAATCTGGAGGGAACAAGATACCATCTTCTGAGGGACTTAAACACAGTCTCCAATGAAGTTATACAAATACTACAAGTTGCCACTGTTGTCCAAATCTGTTTCCAATCCACAACAGACTTGGATGCTTTAGGATCTTTTTCCCTCTCGGACAGATATCTATAGGCAGATGGTGAAGATAAGGAATTCAACTGGGAATAAATAGTGGATATAAGTTTGGGATTAGCAGAAATACAAAGGCAATTATGTTCACAAATGGTTAAAGCCGTCAGAGGTGGGGTATTAGGATGAAGTGAAGAAACCCAATGTCTGAGTTGAAGGTATCTAAAATATTCAGAGAGCTGGGCTTGCAATCTATCCCTAAAGTGGGTTCAGACACAAATCAACACCTCGTCCAACAGCTGATACAAACAAGTAATATTATGGGAGGACCACCATGAAAATTCAGAATGTGATTCTAGATGTGGGAGGAATAAGGGGTTTCCCAGGATAGTGAGGTAAGTTCAGTGTGGGGATTGTAATTTGCTATGGTATCTAGCGTTATCCCAAATTTGGAGAGTTTGAAGTAGGAGAGGACTCAAAGTCATAGGACATGAGCATGACTATAACCATGGTATGGAGCACAATGATATTGGAAAACAGGACTGGGTCTCCAAATCAACCCAAATCGGATGATGTGGGGACAAATAAAGGCTTACAAGGGGGACTATTTGTGCTGCTTGATAGTATTTATGAAAATTAGAGAGAGTCAAATGCTTTTTGTAAATCTAAAGACAGTGGCATTCCGAGATCCCATATTGGCGCATATGAGGAATAAGACTTATGACTTTACGAGTGTTGTCTGGAGCCTGCCTGTGGGGCACGAAACCCACCTGGTCTATCTAAATTAAATTGGGCAAAAACATATTTAATCTCATCACAAAGATTTAGCAGCAATTTAATATCAATGTTTAATAGGGAAAGCAGTGGTTGGACATACCGAAAGTTATTCCAATAAAAAGGGGGTGCTCAACCCACCCGTGTGTGGAGGCCCATCAAAAGTGGAAACAATCCATACCTTGTATAACCAATATTAGAAACAGTAAGGCAGAAAGAAAAGCAAAGAAAGAAGAAAGAGAGCAGAGGAGAGGAAGGAATGGAGAGAAAGGAGCAAAACACGGTGAGTTGCTGGAGATAGAGAGAAAAGGAAAGAAAAAGGTAGAAGGGGAGAAAATAGAGAGAAAAAGATGAGGAAAGGAAATGGAGGGGGACTGAAGGGGAGAGGAAGCAAGAAGGAAAAAGGGAGAATAGAGGAGTGCAGCAAAGGGAAACACCCAAGGTAGCTACCTACGGTATAACCTGGAACCTGGCAGAAACGCATGCAAAAGGCAGGAGAGAAGAGAATGCATTCCTCTTTGTTTTAACATGTCCTTTCTCAGACTCATTTTTCAATGTCCCCTATGAACACCTGAGGCAATCTCAGTATGGTAATGAGAAAAGCTGCAGCATCTGTATGTCTTTATGGAAGGAAACTTGGAAAATATCTCACTGAAAAAAGAAACCCCTATTGCAGGGGGTGCTACAATTTTATTTGTATCACAGTGCAGATATTTTGGAAACGTGGTGAGCCAATCAAAGAACCAATATCTGGAATCTTAAAATGAAATATGAAAACCAATAGAATACTTTTCTATGTCTATATACTTTTTTTGGTTTCCACGTTGATATGATTGGTATGGCTGACAATTTCCAGCTGACACACCATTGGCTCTGTCACATATATAACCTATACAGAGTCTAGAATAGAACACATTCCACAAATGTACTTCATACTTTCACATTCCCATTGCAAGATGAAAAGACAAGTAAGATGTATTTAAATGAGGCAGAGACATGGTTCATGCATGGATTAAAGATATCGTTTATTTAGGTTCCATCAAATAAAACTGTTTATATTTTTAATACAAAGTTATAAATATAATAGCCGTGTAATACAGGCTGGACCCATGACAAACGTTTAACCAGAAAATGACAGGTTTTCAGTAGAGAGCACAGCAGAAGATGTTCCCCTTCAAACATCCTGTCTAGGTCTGAAACTGATGCGCAGGGAAGGAAGGTGGCGCAGTCTCTGCACTGATTACTCTTTGATCAGCTGAAGTCCACAAACAATAGGCAGCACATATGAAAAGGAACCAAGAGCTTCACCTGCTGGCTGCATTTAAAAATAACACAAATATTCAATACAACTACACCTAACAAAAGAGAAAAAAGTTTAACAAAACACACATTTTAGTCCTGACCACTTTAAGTCTCTATACATAATACATGCATTTTAAAAGCTAAAAGGGAATTATATTAGATTGCAACACATTATTGCTTCAATCTGCAAGGGTCAGGACTGTGTTAGGTAAATGTAGATTATTAATAAGAATACTACAAAATCTTTCATCCAGCCAGCAGGATTATCTTTTGGCTCCTTTTACAAATTTTCCTCTAATGCTCTATCTGCTGTGGAGCTGTGTGGAGTTGGCACCCCATGATTGTAAAACCTGAATAAAAATTAAGGTTTTACAAATCCAAAGAGAACAAAGCTTTACTTTATTTGCTTAGCTAAGTGAACATACAATTTACTAAGTCAACATCCTCTATTCAGTTAGTAATTCAACTCCAGTGTGGTCACAACCAAAACTTGTGTTTTTGTCATCAGCGCAGCCCAACAGACAAAAGCAGATATTTCTTTAACCTGAAATGAAATCACTTTCAGAACATGGATAGGACTTCTCTCCTTGGTGATTGCCAAGAAAGAATTATCTTTCAGACTAAAGAAAGTGAGTAAGAGAAAGAAGAAAGAGAAACAGGGGAAAGAGAAATACAACTGATAACCATGCATAAGCGATAGCTTGCTTGCTTAGCTGCCAGTAACACGTAGACTGCCAGTTTATTTTGTGATTTGGAAAGAATCGGGGATTCACAGTGCAGAAGAGCCAACCAGGGATAGTTCAGAATAATTATGGAGAAGAGGGTTTGCAGCAGGAGGAAGACCTTAACCCAGAACCTACTCAGGACCACCAAATATAAAGGACATCTACCTTAGAGGCACAGCCAAAGAAACATTGAGCAGAATGTGCAGATGAGCTAATCTGGAGGGAACAAGATACCATCTTCTGAGGGACTTAAACACAGTCTCCAATGAAGTTATACAAATACTACAAGTTGCCACTGTTGTCCAAATCTGTTTCCAATCCACAACAGACTTGGATGCTTTAGGATCTTTTTCCCTCTCGGACAGATATCTATAGGCAGATGGTGAAGATAAGGAATTCAACTGGGAATAAATAGTGGATATAAGTTTGGGATTAGCAGAAATACAAAGGCAATTATGTTCACAAATGGTTAAAGCCGTCAGAGGTGGGGTATTAGGATGAAGTGAAGAAACCCAATGTCTGAGTTGAAGGTATCTAAAATATTCAGAGAGCTGGGCTTGCAATCTATCCCTAAAGTGGGTTCAGACACAAATCAACACCTCGTCCAACAGCTGATACAAACAAGTAATATTATGGGAGGACCACCATGAAAATTCAGAATGTGATTCTAGATGTGGGAGGAATAAGGGGTTTCCCAGGATAGTGAGGTAAGTTCAGTGTGGGGATTGTAATTTGCTATGGTATCTAGCGTTATCCCAAATTTGGAGAGTTTGAAGTAGGAGAGGACTCAAAGTCATAGGACATGAGCATGACTATAACCATGGTATGGAGCACAATGATATTGGAAAACAGGACTGGGTCTCCAAATCAACCCAAATCGGATGATGTGGGGACAAATAAAGGCTTACAAGGGGGACTATTTGTGCTGCTTGATAGTATTTATGAAAATTAGAGAGAGTCAAATGCTTTTTGTAAATCTAAAGACAGTGGCATTCCGAGATCCCATATTGGCGCATATGAGGAATAAGACTTATGACTTTACGAGTGTTGTCTGGAGCCTGCCTGTGGGGCACGAAACCCACCTGGTCTATCTAAATTAAATTGGGCAAAAACATATTTAATCTCATCACAAAGATTTAGCAGCAATTTAATATCAATGTTTAATAGGGAAAGCAGTGGTTGGACATACCGAAAGTTATTCCAATAAAAAGGGGGTGCTCAACCCACCCGTGTGTGGAGGCCCATCAAAAGTGGAAACAATCCATACCTTGTATAACCAATATTAGAAACAGTAAGGCAGAAAGAAAAGCAAAGAAAGAAGAAAGAGAGCAGAGGAGAGGAAGGAATGGAGAGAAAGGAGCAAAACACGGTGAGTTGCTGGAGATAGAGAGAAAAGGAAAGAAAAAGGTAGAAGGGGAGAAAATAGAGAGAAAAAGATGAGGAAAGGAAATGGAGGGGGACTGAAGGGGAGAGGAAGCAAGAAGGAAAAAGGGAGAATAGAGGAGTGCAGCAAAGGGAAACACCCAAGGTAGCTACCTACGGTATAACCTGGAACCTGGCAGAAACGCATGCAAAAGGCAGGAGAGAAGAGAGATAAGAAGAGAAGAGAGTGCAGCAAAAGGAAACACCCAAGGTAGCGTGAGGATAAGCCTAGTAAGAAGGGATTCAATTATCAAAAATCAGGGTGCTGCACCAGATCCTAGTTCGCCACCGGAAGTGTAATTTAGAAACATGGGACAAAAAAGGTAATGTTCCAGGGGCGACCTAGAATCTGGAAGAATTGCATGCAAAAGGCAGGTGAGAAGAGCTAAATAGAGATTATCAAGTTTTGCAACTTATCCTTTTGAGGAAGTGAAATAAACTAACATGCTATGACAAAGAACAGGAGTAAACACACAGGGGGGTTATTCACAAAGCTAGCTGAAGGATCAGCTCCTGCTAATCCTTTGGCTAGCTTCAGCCATCAGAGACCTTTGGTTCAGTCAAACCGAAGGACTGCTGTAGGGGCTATTCACTATAGCCCGTACAGCTCCCGAAGGCGGCCGAGTGGCTCGGCCGAGCCGAAGGCATATGCTTCAGCTTGACTGAGCCAAAGTGACACCCAAAGCGGGGCAAACGGACGGCCTTTGGCCTGCTGAATGCCCCAGAGGTGACAGCTGGGCGGAGCTGTGATCTCACGGCTGGCTCCACCCAGTTGCAATGACAGATCAGCATCCCCAGGTGACCTGGGAACACTGAACTGTCGTTAAACAATGACAACAGGGCGGAGCCGGCCATGATGTCGCAGCCGACCCCATCCAGTTGTTATTCATTGGCGGGGATGTGCTAGAAGGTCCTAGCAGGTCTCAACCAATAGGAAACAGTTGGACAGAGCTAGCTGTCACTGCTAGCTCTGCCCAATTGCTTTTGTCTTTTTTTATATATATTTTTTCCTTTTTTTAAAAAGTCTTTATTTTTTTCACTAATTATTTATTTACATTTTTAAACCTTTTTTTCTACTTTTTTCATTGAGTTTCTATTCTGCCCGCTACCACAGAGGTACTGTTATGGAAATTCACTTGGTTCTACGCACAAATCCATACTGCGCTAAAGTGCGACAAAGTACGCCAAACACAAAGAATTTCCCCTGTGCCTAAAAGCACAATTGTATTACACTCTTTTGTGCGAGGACTGGCAGTACCTCTATTGAGTCATGTAGAGTTAGGACACCGGAGACAGATCCTGCTTGCTTGCTAATCCCATGCTTAGAGCCAGAGCACAGGTATGTTTATTGTTTTATACCTGCCCAACAGGAAGTGATGTCAGACAGGAAGTGATGTCTCAAACAGCGAGACAGGAAATGGGGCAAGACAGGAAGTGGGGCAGACAGGAAGTGATGTCAACAACCAGCAAACGATTTCAAAAACCAGCAAACCAGGAAGTGATGTTAACAAGCACTTCCTCAATACATAGCCAGTCTACAAAACACATTAATACAATAATCTATTACCACCGGAGTGTACTTTATCCAGCATTGCTCAGTGATCAATGCCATATAACGTTACTATGATTCTCATGCGTGCTTAATTACAGGGACAACGTTATGTTATCTCCAGCGGTTGATCAGACGCACTAGCGACAACACGTTAAAGCAAAACAAACGACAAACGCACTCAACAATTTGTTACCAGTTGTACAGTAAGGTGCACACGAAATGGGCTTTGAACAGTAGAACAGTAGAAAGGCATCATGGCACACTCACAAACTAGCATGTAAAACAACTTGTTGTTTTACATGCTAGTTTGTGAGGGGTTTGGATACACGTCTTCTGCAAAGATCATATACTGCGTTCAAAACAAATGTATCCACGCAAGCCAATAAATCCATGCATTGCACAGGGGGCCCCAGCCGCGCGTCCATACATTCGCCAAGAGGACACTGCTCCGCCGCGCATAAGATATCTACCCTAATGGTTTAACCCCCAGTGCCTATTTAAACCTAAGAGACTAATGACAAAATATTACAATACACTAAAAATACACTAAAAACACATCCTAGTAAAATTTCCACAACAGTACCAAGCTAAAAAACCATTGGAATGCCACTCGGCAGCATTCGTCTATTCACTCACGGCTGTTTTGCCACTAGGAGAATAGGGGCGAACGGCAATAAGTAGCCTGCCGGAGCTTCGGCTCAGCCAATCCAGATGTTGGATCGGCTGAGTCGAAGTCCTTCTGCACTTTGGTTCAGCCAAACATTTTTGGCTGACTGAAGTGCGGCAGAAGCTAGCCAATGCAAGTCTGATTTCAGCTGAAATTAGCTGTGCAAGCCTGAAGTGAATAGACAAACAGCTTTCAGCTCACTTAACTTTGGGTGTGTTATTCACTCGGCTGCCTTCGGCAGCTTTGTGAATAACCCTCACAATTTTCTGATGAGCAATGGGGAGTAGCAAAAAACGGTTAATACTGAATGCAGTAGAAAAATAATCAGATATATCATGTGGTGCACAAAACATGAAACAGAATGGTAATAAAGTGAGGTAAGGAAAAAACTGTCCTTGGGAAATCAAACAAAAAAGTCTAACTCACAAACTAAGTAGAAAAGGGTAATCAATGCAATCAACTGGTCCATTACGGTAGATGGTACAGGTGTCCAAATAAAAGACCATCTAAGAGAAGTGTGGCAGTATGAAGAACCCTGGGAACTCCTGGTAAGTAAATGCAAAAAAACTAATCAGTCATGCGGATCAACCGGGTAGCCAAGGAGCAGTTCTTGGAACATGGCGGTGATGGTGATTTGAAGATATTTGATATGCTCAGGAACAATGCAAATTCGTTTGTTTCCCCATCGGCTATAATTTTCTAGATCTTCTAATTTTTGCATGACTGTGGAGAGGTCAATTTTAATGAATTCCAGATCCTGCTCATGAGAATTCTCCTCTGAGAAAACATCATCTATCTTTTACTCCATCTCGTGTAGCCACAAAGCCCAATTCTTTAATCTCCTTGGAAAGCTAAGAAGTCATTTTATCTGTAGCGGCCAGAAATTTCCATGCCACAGGTGAGAAGGCTGGAGTCTGTGACTGAGTCAGGGATGCAGACTTTCATTTATGCATGAGGCAGTCACTCAGGTGCAGATGTTAAGAGAAAAGCGGATGAGAATCGATAGATAGCATACTGAAATAGCTGATTGCATGCCCGCGTGCTGTAGAGTCATATCAACATGTGGCCATCTTGCTTGGCTGCTCATCAGCGCCCCCACCCCGGCAAAGAATATGTTCAATTTAACTAAGTGAATGAGGAAAAGATCGGATCAATTCTATTATTCCATTACATTGAAGCAAAAGTTCTGATTTTTTTAAAACTCCCTTGCACATGATTGGGTATTATACAGAACATACAGATTGCAAAGTCAACAACCTTTACATCCTAAGAAAATCAACCCCAGTTTGTCTTTGGATTAGACCTGTGTTTATGTCTTCAGAACATAACTGACTTCTCTCCTTGGTAATTGCTCTGCTGTCCAATAAGATTTCTCATTTAAATGAAGTGAGTCTCACATTCAATCAAAACAGCTCTTCTGCTCTGTGGATCTTCTGGTGTCCAATAGGATTTATATTTGATGTAAAGCTTTTGTCACAATCTAAGCAGGAAAAATGGTTTCTGTCCAATGTGAGTCCTCTGGTAAAAAGTAACATGTGACTTTATGGTGAAACATTTGCCACATTCTGAACAGCAATATGGTTTCACTCCTGTGTGAATCCTCTGGTGAACAGTAAGAGTTTGCCTTTGTTTGAAACACTGGTCACATTCTGAACATCGAAATAGCTTCTCTGCAGCGTGAGTCATCTGGTGTTTATTAAGATTTCCCTTACCTGAGAAGCACATTTCACATTCTGAGCATTTATATTGTTTCTCTCCAGTGTGAATCCTGGTGCTCAGTAAGATTCCTCTTAGTTGTGAAGCACTTGTCACATTCTGAACATCGAAATGGCTTCTCTCCAGTGTGAGTCCTCTGGTGCACAGTAAGATCTCTCTTAGTTGTTAAGCACTTGTCACATTCTGAACATCTATATGGTTTCTCTCCCTTGTGGATTCTTTGGTGCTCAGTAAGATTTCCCTTTTGTGTGAAGCCCTTGTCACATTCTGAACATCGAAATAGCTTCTCTCCAATGTGAATCCTCTGGTGTGCAGAAATATGTCCCTTAAATGTGAAGCACATTTCACATTCTGAGCATTTAAATGGCTTCTCTCCAGTGTGAGTCCTCTGGTGTCTAGTAAGACTGTCCTTAGTTGTGAAGCACTTGTCACATTCTGAACAAGGAAATGGCTTCTCTCCAGTGTGAATCCTCTGGTGTCTAGTAAGATGTCTCTTAGTTGTGAAGCTCTTATCACATTCTGAACATCGAAATGGCTTCTCTCCAGTGTGAATCCTCTGGTGAATAGTAAGATGTCCCTTAGTTGTGAAGCACTTGTCACATTCTGAGCATTTCAATTGTTTCTCTCCAGTGTGAGTCATCTGGTGAATAGTAAGACTGTCCTTAGTTGTGAAGCACTTGTCACATTCTAAACATCGAAATAGCTTCTCTCCAGTGTGTATCATCCGGTGGGTAGTAAGACTTCACCTAGTTGTGAAGAACTTTTCACATTCTGAGCATTTAAATGGTTTCTCTCCAGTATGAGTCCTCTGGTGCAGATTAAGACTTCCCTTTTGAATGAAGCACTTGTCACATTCTGAACAATGAAATGGCTTCACTCCAGTGTGTATCATCTGGTGGTCAGTAAGACTTCCCTGAGTTGTGAAGGATTTTTCACATTCTGAGCATTTAAATGGTTTCTCTTCAGTATGAGTCCTCTGGTGCCGATTAAGATTTTCCTTTAGTGTGAAGCACTTGTCACATTTTGCACAGCTAAATAACTTCTCTCCAGTGTGAGTCCTCTGGTGCAGAGTAAGATTTCCCTTTTGAATGAAGCACTTGTCACATTCTGAACATTGAAATGGCTTCTCTCCAGTGTGTATCATCTGGTGGATAGCAAGAATTCACTTAGTCGTGAAGATCTTGTCACATTCTGAACATTTAAACTGTTTCTCTCCAGTATGACGTTTTTGGTGAACAGCAAGCCTTTCCTTTTGTGCGAAGCACTTGTCACATTCTGAACATCGAAATGGCTTCTCTCCAGTGTGAATCCTCTGGTGTTCGGTAAGATTTCCCATATTTGTGAAGTACTCGTCACATTCTGAACATCTAAATGGCTTTTCTCTAGTGTGGTGTTGAGTAAGATGTGTCTTATCAAATAACTTCTCTTCATTATGAATCTTCTGGTGAACTGTAAGAAGTGACTTTGAAATGAAGCTTCTCTCACACTCTGAGCACTCATATAGCTTGTCTCCTCTGGGATTCATCATATTCTAAGGAATAACAGCTTAGCAGTGATATATTTTCAGACTGCTCAAATGATAATTGTAGAAATGATGGTGGATTCCTGAAAAAAAGAAATAAACTATATAAGAATCATAGAATATTGACAACAAATAAAGAGAATCTAATAAACCCAATAAGACATTTCACGTTTTGCCTGACATAGAGGTTTGTATGCAGCTTCTTCTTTCGCTGGGTCTTCTGGCTAGAATATTCATACAAGCCACATGGTTTCTTTATTTTATATAAAAGGCTGTACATGTACAAATTTTACATTTTTCTAGTTCTTTGTGGAAAACATTGGAGTTATTCATAAAGCTGCCAAAGGCAGCCGAGTGAATAACCTAGCCGTGGTGAAGTAAGCCAAACTGCATTCAGCTATTCACTCCAGCTCAGTATGGCTAATTTCAGCTGTACTTCGGCTGCAATCAGCAATACAACGGTTGCCTTTGGCCAGCCGAACACGCTCTGCATGTTCGATTTTAGCCGAAGTGCAGAAGGACTTCGAATCAGCCGATCCAACATCTGGATCGGCTGAGCCAAAGTTCCAGCAGCTCACTCGCTTCCGTTCGGCTCTACCCAGCTGTCATTTGTGGGGCGAACGGCCGGCCTTCAGCAGGCCATTTGCCTCGCTTTGGTTGCTACTTTGGTTCAGTTGAGCCGAAACATATGCCTTCAGCTCGGTTGAGCCGCTCGGCCGACTTCAGCTGCTGTTCGGGCTTTTGTGAATCGTCCGTTCAGCAGCCCTTCAGTTTAACTGAACCGTAGGACTCACCATACTTTTGTATTTATTTATTACTTTTTAAAATTGTTATTTATCTTATCTTTTACTTAGTTACAGAGTTACTTTTAATTTTTGTTTCTTGTTAATTTTTTAACTTTTTTATTACTTTTTATTTATTTTTTTATTTATGTTAACTTTTACATTTTTATTTTACTCAGTGACATCACCGAGATCACTTGTAAATATACAAGTGGCTTCCTCACTCTACACTTAGCCATGCTTTCCCAAAGCAGGGCTACATGTAGAAAACAACGTACCACCTGCTGCCCAGAACTGCATATCCTGGGCATTGGGAGATTCCACACCGCTGCCGCCCCGAGGCAGGGCCTCGATGGCCTTGTTGCAAAGCCGACCCTGAGTATATATACGCTGAGAGATAGATAAGAGGGAGCTAGAAAGGGGGAGAGAAAAATAACTGATATACAAGTTACATAGTTGTTAAGATTAAATAAAGATTCAGATCCATTCAGTTCAACCTTTGGGTTTTGTGTGTCTGTTTGTTACTACGATTATCTGTATTCCTGTATATCTTGGGCACTGGGAAAAGTATCTAGATAGTTCTTGAATGATTTCATACTCTCAGCTGATACCACTGTCTGTGGAAGGGAGTTCTACAACTTTACAGCTCTCACAGTAAAGAATCTCCTTTACAGTTTCAGATTAATCCCTTTCTCTTCCAGTTTCCGGTGGTGACCTCTTGTAGTCTTGACTGAACTGACAGTAACCAGTTTATTACTGATTATCCCATCACCATTAAACAATTTGTACATTAATATCATGTCCCCTCCCAGTCTCCTCTTCCAAGTGTGAACAAGTTTAATGCTTGCAGTCTTTCCTCATAGTTTAGGTCATCTAACCCCTTTATTAGCTTTGTCGCCCTTCTCTGCACTCTCTCCAGCTTAAGGACATCCCTTCTGTGGATTGGTGACCTAAACGGAACCGCATACTCAAGATGTGGCCGGACCAGTGTTTTGTACAGGTGCAGAATTATGAATTTGCCTTTAGAATACATTCCCTTTTTTATACCTTATATGCTGCTGTCTGGCATTGCATGCGGCTACTAAGGTGGATGTTCATTAGGACTCCCAAATCTTTTCCCCCCTCCGATTCCCTCAGTGGAACGCCCATTAATGAGTAGCTTGCTCTTGTATTTTTAACTCCAAAATGCATAACCTTACACGTCTCAATATTAAGCCTCATCTGCCATATAGATGCCCACCCCCTATTTTATCCAAATCTTCCTGTAATATTTCTGTCTTCTGTTGAGTTTATGACCCTACAAATTTTGGTATCATCGTCAAAAATCAAAATCAAGGTACACTACGTGTAAGCATCATGCCCGTTCTGCGCATGCGCCAAATCCAGCTAGGAGGATAAACACGCGCATGCGCACAGCAAGTCTTGGCCATGGAAAGACGCGCCATATGGCGCACCGGAAGTGACACGCATACGGCGCGACTTACAAGAAAGACGCGCCAAAGGCGCACTGTAAGTGAGGTACATGATTGACCCACTTCCCTATATAAACAGGACCAACATGTCACCTAGTTGCTGGATTGTTTTCTCGGCTCCTGTTTGTGTATTGTATCCTGTTTTCCTGCCTTGCCCTGAATATCACCGTTTGCTTCGATTTTGACCCATTTTTCTGCCTCAACTACCTTCCTCGGTTGCTGCCTGCCTTTTTAACCTCGGACTGTTTTATTGGATTCTTCTTCTTCAAATTCTCTCGGTACTGCATCTGACCTCCCGGCTTTTGACCTCGGCAAGTACCCCTTACTCATTCTCAAAGGGGGGGCATCTCGGTGCCTCTTTATTAAAGGGGTACCCTGATGTGAATAAGCCCGCCGCCCGCACCCCCGCAACCAACGCCCCAAGGCATGTGGGGAAGAGGCCCTTGTCCCCATCAGCACAGGGACAAGGTGCTTTTCCAGTGCCAAGGGCATGTGGCCTGGTATTCCGCTTCCTCGTCCCCCCCCCCTTTCCGGCCCTGCCAGGCCTATGCCTGGATCAAGTGTCTGGTATGGAATTTTAGGGGGGACCCCACGTTCTTCCCCCATTTTGGGGGGTGGGGTTCCTCAAAATTCCTACCTGACCTTAAGGGAATGGTATGACTTTAAGGGGGAACCCCACACACGTGTTTTTTTACACGGGGTCCCTCCTAAATATTTCTACCAGACCTTAAGGGTCTGGAATGACATTTAGGGGGAACCCTACGCTTTTTAAAAAAAAATGTGGCTCCTCCTAACCTAAAAGCTCTGGTATTGTTTGGGAAAGGGAACTGCACGCTTTAAGAATAAAAACAAACAAAAAAGTAATTTTCTTTCTTTAGAAATGTCAGTTTTGCTGCAGCAGGTTCTATACATCGTACAGATCCGTCACTTTACAGGCAGGTTAAGTACGCGGACCCCCATATACCTTTTATGGCCAATAACTTGTATAAAAGCCCTCTTAAAGGGGACAATCATTTTTGAAAGTTCTACCCCCATTGAGTTTGAATTTAAACTTTTTGTTCTAAAGTTCAATTTCGAACCAAACTCGGGCCTGTTTGGCCCATCACTACTCATGATATCAATCCCATCAGCACATTCATGAATATGGTCCTTATCATTTCCTCAAATAACTTGCATACTTTGGATTTTTAGCTGACCGGTCTATAATCCCCAGGTACACTTCTCAAACGTTTTTTAAATATTGGTACAACAGTGGCTTTACGCCAGTCAGCTGGTACCTCCCCAGTCAGTATGGAGTCCTTAAACATTAGGATTAATGGCCTCGCTATTATCGTACTTAGCTCTTTAAGTACCTGTGAGGGCAAGTTATCTGGTCCTGGGGACTTATTCACATTAAATTTTTCTAGTCCGCGCCGATTGCTAGCTTCCATCAACCGCAGTGGTATTTTCCTCCCAGTGCTGCCCAGATTCTTGTTGTGTTCATTAAACCCATCGCTGTCCTGAGTAAATTCTGTGAAGAATGCATTTAACACTTCTGCAATCTCCCAAACAATGTAATCAATCTCCCATTCTCACCTTTTATGGGACACACCTGTTCCTTTCTTACCTTTTTATCTTTATGTATTGGAAGAATTTTTGGGGTTTTTGCTAACTGTGGAAATACATTTTTCAAATGTATTGAGGATTGCAGCTTGTTGAAGTTTGCTTTTTAAGTTTAGTGTTCTTGTCACACCAACCTGACTTTCTTTTCTGTAACCTACTGTGAACGTGATCACCCTGTGATCACAGTTACCCAAGCATTCCAGAGTTGCAATGTCTGTAACCAGCTCTGTGTTGTTTGATATTATTAGATCTGATGATGCATTCATCCTAGTTGGGACTTCTACCATCTGTTCCATGAAACTGTCTCTCAATAAGGTCAGGAAACGGCAAGCTTTGGTTGTGTGTTCGGTTCCTTTTGCCCAATCAATGTCCGGATAATTGATGTACCCTTTTTTCCTGGCCAATTCAATCTGTGAGAGGAGTTGAGTCTCCTCATCCTCCTTTATGTTTGGGGGTCTATAGCATACCCCCACAATTAATTTACTAATAACCTCAGGCTTATTTCGTTCTAGCCACAGACATTCAGCACCACCACA
Source organism: Nanorana parkeri (assembly GCF_000935625.1). Classification (NCBI taxonomy): domain Eukaryota; kingdom Metazoa; phylum Chordata; class Amphibia; order Anura; family Dicroglossidae; genus Nanorana; species Nanorana parkeri. Next base: position 40,992 of record NW_017308682.1, read on the forward strand.
ATTTCCATCAGCAAGGTCTTCAAGTTTTGACACCTGAAGATTGTTCTTCACATACATGCATACCCCTCTTCCCCTTCTAAAAACCCTGTCCCTCTGAAACAGATTGTACCCATGTATGTTAACTGCCCAGTCATGCAAGCTGACCAGCCATCTTTCTGTTACTCCCATAAAGTCAAAGTCCTCCTCAAGTAACAGAAGTTTGAGGTCCTCCAGTTTGTTAATTAGACTTCTAGCAATCATGTACATACCCTTTAATGTAGTGTTAGTTTTCCTCAGACTGTTATTGTTCTGATCTAAATCACAACTATCGTCCTCCCGACCTACTATATTGGCCATTGATAAGTTTAACCCACTACTGACGGGTGCAAGCCTCCTGTCCCCCATTAATATATCCCCTCTATATTGAGTGGCCCTCTTGATCCCTGCTCTTTATTGTCACCACCATATCCTCTCCCTCCGCCATAATACTTGGAGGTCCTTTTCTTTAAAAAGGACATTCCATCTACCTCTAATTTTGTCATTGGTACCGATGTTTTCCATGATAACTGGGTCATGCCCATCCCCACCCAGACATCTGTCCACCTATCCCGCAATATGTCGAACATGAGCCCCCAGTAAGCAGCAGATTGTCGGATGTTCCTGGTCCCGGTGACAGATTAGCCTATCCGTCTTTCTAATAATAGATTCCCCCTCTGCCAGGATCTCTCTCTCTTTTCCCATCTTCTTACTCCCATCCTTACTGGATCAGTCACTCCCTTGGATGACCAGAAATACATCCTGCTCTAGCAATGCAACCCCTGAACTAACATCACCAGAATCATGTAACCTGGCATATTTATTGGGGTGCATCAATTCAGGACTGGCCTCTCTAACACTCTTCCCTCTACCCCGTCTTTTAATGGTAACCCAGCTGCCCAGCTCCTGCTCCTCCATATCCCCACCTTTCTCTATGATGTCCTCCGCCAGGACCTGATGAGTCAGATCCAGGCTCCTCTCCATGTTGTTTATGCTCCGCAGTGTTGCCAGTTAATTTTTTAGATCCAGAATCTGGGCATCCATACAACTAACCAGCTCACGCCGTGTGCAACAGCAATCTCCCTCCAACGGTTGTTCAAGAAGTGCATACATTGCACATGATGTACACGGGTTACATTTCCACTCAAGGTAGACATTATACCACAATTATCACAATACAGCAGCAGTGCCCACAATTATCACGGCCACACAACTCTGCCCAACAACTACTGCAGTATAACCAAGGCTCCCACAATATAGAAGTACAGCAACAATGCCCACAACTATTTCAGTACCACCACAGGGGCCACAATTATTACAGAGCACCCCCACAATCCACTATTATCACAGTGCTTCTTATTGTTTCAGCACCGCACAGTTCCTACTAATATTATTACTGTACAGTTATACTACCCACAAGTATTACCCTGACAGCTACAGTACCCATACTTATTACCTTGTAACACCAACTCCCACCCTAGTCATAGTACAGCTATAATACCCTCAGGTATTACAATACAGCTATGATACCCCCAATTATTTCAGTACCACTACAAGCTATTGTTACAGTATTTCCACAATTCCCCCAGTTATTACAGTGTAGCAGCAAACAGTTTTGGGAAACCAGCAATGGACTCTGGACACAGACTTCAGGAAAAGAAATCTTTTTGTGCAGAAGACTCAGGCGACTGCAACAACCCTGAGTTTCCCTTTAGAGGCGGTCACAACATATACAGATGTTCAGTGTTGAATGAATAGTAGAGCTGCTCTGGTAAGAAGATCCTAGTGTAAAGGTGCCCACACACCTTGCGATTATCGTACGAGAATCGCGGGAAATCCCGCGTATGATAATCGCAAGGTGTGTGGAATGCGTCGCACGTCTTTTGTCGAAGGAGCATGTTTGAAAATCCGCTGAGAATCGTACGATTGTCGGCGGGTGTGTGGCATGCTCGTTAGAAAACTGCGGAATGGGCCGGTGTGTGGGCCGGTGTGTGCACGCACACACTGCCCGTTCAGCATTGCGGTCATCGGAACGATAATCGCAGGTACGATCTGACTGTCCAAGATGGGCAGATCGTACATTTTTTTTAATGACCTTACATTACCTTACAACCATCGCAAGACAAAAGTCTTACGATGGTTGTAAGGTGTGTGGCCAGCTTAAGAGAGCTCGGCTTCTGCCAGCTCCTCCCTGCAACCAATCAGATCTGAGAACCAACAACTGGGTACAAACTTACAACAGTTCTGAGTCAATAGCACACTGAATCAAAGAATCATATGAGTCTCCAGTATAACAGCACACTGAATCAATGGTCATATTGCAGCATTGGTGAGGGACAGACATGGTTCTGTACCCTGAATGCACAGGATTGCATAAGCCCAGCCTTCCACATTCTGGGGCAGGAGGGGGCATGCTGGGAGCCTCCCACCTGCAGTGCGATTGCCCACACCAGAACGTGTGTTACACTTGCGCCCTGTGTTCCAGTGCGGTGCAATTATATCCCAGATAGCAAGGATAACTTGCCACAAACTTGTGTTAGGGTTAAATTGTAATTTTGTTAACTTGCTGCACACATTCCTGGCAAGTTGTAGACTTGCAGAACACTCGCAGCACAATTTCTAGTTCACACTTTTTGAATTTGTAGCAAATTTGCTTGGCAAGTCTACAGCAAGAGTCCTGCAGGTCTTAGCAAGAGCACTGCAAGCTCGCTGGTCTAGAGACTTGCAATGCAGACCTGCTGTAATTGTGCAACAAAATTGTGAAGGTTGGCAAGTCTGCAAGAGTTTAGCAAGTCATTTTCAAACTTGCAGCACAATTTCTTGTTATCTGGGATAGTGCATACATAATTTTTATGCAATCGACCCTCACTGGAACGCAAGACATTGCTGTACCATGTGTTCTGATGCGAGCGATCGCACTGCAGACGGGAGGCGTGTCTATATTATAATAATGTTAGTGTTATAATAATAATCACAAGGAAGGTGGGGGAGGGGGGTACAGGGTCAGGTGATGATGTGGCAACAGTGTCAGAGGATATACCGATTAGTGATGGGAGCTGCCACCCTTCTGTGAATCAGTGTCTTGTGACTCCGATCAGGGCAGTGATCAGTGAGACTTGCAGAGTCTACAGGGGAGGATTTGTGGGTGGTGGAGATTTTGCAGAGGGGAAAATTCTATAGAGGAGATGTGAGAGAGCTTCATGCCTCCTGACCTCTAAATGTAGTCCATCACGGGAGCGAGCACAGAGGGTGACTACTTTTTAGCACACATAGAGACCCTGGGGAAGAAAAGTTGCCACCCTCTGACAGGAAGTTGTGATTTGGATAAAATAAAACAGATTTTGGAGCACTGAGACCTGAACAATGAGAAATTAGGATACACTGTCATTGATTGCTTATATAATATAATTTATTATATTTAATTGATAAGAAGTGCTATCTTCTACTGGCTCCTTGACTGTTTAAGGTCTTATATTTGGGCTGCCACCACCATATTGATACCAGACTGAACGTATCTGAGGATGCATAGAGAGGGGCCCCAAATAAGAAGCAGTAATTCAAAAGGATCATCACCTAAAGCATACAGACACTCAGCTCATCCACAAATAAAGAGATACAGAATTTGAACAGTGCATTTTACGTGTCATTTATATTACCCAGTCCATATAAGTTGCTTCCCCTCATCTGTGGTGCCAATAACAGCCAACAAATATATTTATATTTAAGATTTCTGTTTATTGAAACATAAAGCCCCCGGAGATTAATAAAAACAGCAAAAAAATGTTAATTAGGGTCTCCTCATTCTGATCTGGCCTATTTCAGATTTCTCGTTGCTAAAATTCTCTGTCTGAGGTGAGACCAGGTGTCTGTTTATGTATTCTCCCATCTTCAGCCAAAGAGCATTTTTTTTTAATCCTGTGATATCCCCACACCCTATTCCTCTTATCTTTTTTTTCCTTTTTTAAAATTTATATCTGGGATATAATTTTTGGAATAGAATAAATAGGGATGTATGTATTGCTTTGGAGATGTATACAATGCTATAACTGAATTTATGCTTTTAACTGATTCCGACACAATGTTTTTAGATCTAGACATGAAGTATGGTCACTTCTACATAAAGACGGTGTTGAATCGATTAATGGAATGACCTAATGCTCTATGTTTGTCGGAACTCATTTCAATGTTATATTTTGATGAGATATATTAAATGTTTTTATATGTTTGTATGATAATTATAGTCTATCTGCAAGGGTCAGGACTTTGTTAGGTAAATTAGATTATTAATAAGAATACTACAAAATCTTTAATCCAGCCAGCAGGATTATCTTTTGGCATCTTTTTACATATTTTCCTCTAATGCTCTAGCTGCTGTGGAGCTGTGTGAAGTTGGCACCCCATGATTGTAAAACCTGAATAAAAATTCAGTTTTTACAAATTCAAAGAAAACACAGCTTTACTTTTCAGTTAGTAATTCAACTCCGGTGTGGTCACAACCAAAACTTGTGTTTGTGTCATCAGTGCAGCCCAACAGATAAAAGCAGATATTTCTTTAACCTGAAATGAATCACTTTCAGAACATGGATAGGACTTCTCTCATTGGTGATTTCTCCAGTGCCAAGAAATAATTATCTTTCAGACTAAAGAAAGGGAGGAAGAGAAAGAAGAAAGAGAAACGGGTTAAAGAGAAACATTCAGAGAGCGAGGCTTGCAATCTATCCCTAAAGTGGGTCCAAGCACAGATTGACCCATCATCCAACAGCTGATGCAAACAGGTAATATTATGGGAGGACCACCATGGAAATGCAGAAGGTGATTCTAGACTTGGGAGGAATAAGGGGTTTCCCAGGATGGGAAGGAAGAAAAGGCATGGTTATTGTAATTTGCTTTGTTATCTAGTGTTATCCCAAATTTGGAGAGTTTGAAGTAGGAGAGGAATCAAAGTCATAGGACATGACCATGACGATATGGTATGGAGCACAATGAAATTGGAGAACAGGACTGAGTCTCCAAATCAACGCAAATTGGATGATGTGCGGACAAATAAAAGCTTAAAAGGGGGACTATTTATGCTGCCTGATAGTATTTATGAAAATTAGGAAGACCCAGGCCTCCCTGTTGTTTGTTTATGTGCATCGTGAACCTAGGTATCCTTGGGCATTTGGTGTCCCCACACAAAAGACAAGACCCTGTTCTGAAAAGAGTTCATAAAGTAGCATGGAATATGGCTCAGGAAGGGTGTGAAATAGGTACAGTAATTTAGGGAGTATTGACATTTTTTATCTCTGCCCAGCCAGGAAAGGTTACGATGCCCCATAAAGACATTTGTTCCCTCGATTGCTTAAAAATTGGTAAATAGTTAAATTTGTTTATGAAGTTGAAATCTTTAGAAATATTGATACCCAAAAACGAAAGGCATGATTTCCTCCATACAAATGTGAAATTGTGGCAGAGGGTAATGACCATGTAGGATGGAAGAGCGAATTGGAGACATGGGCAAAAGAGTGTAAGGTGGAAAATAAATTAGGAAGAGACGTGAGGGTGGGACAGGGTGAGAAGGAGATAATTTGCAAACAAATTAAGTTTATATTCTTCAAGTCCCTTAGTGACGCCATGTGTGTTAGGGTTATTGTGTATAAGATGGGCTAAGATGGGCAAAGACGAATAGGAGTAGGGAGACTGGACAGCCCTAATGTGTGGCATGCAATATGGGAAGTGGAGGGGAGAGATAGCAGAGATAATGATCCTATGCAGAGGGACCACAATACAGGGCACATAACAAGGCCAAAACACCCTTGGGGATACCCCATTTGTGAAGGATATTATATAGATAGTCCTAATATAAAGAGTCAAATTGTTTTTGTAAATCTAAAGACAGTAGCATCTCTGGTGCATATGAGGAATAAGGTGTATGACTTTACGAGTAAAGGGGTTTGCCATGTACTTTAGAGAGGATAGAGGTCAACCACGCAATGATGAATGTGGGGTTTTGCGGAAGTGGAACCATCTGAAAGGTGGAGTCTGATAGGTGGAGTGGCCCTCGGCCAACCTATTAGCATGTTTGCAAGCATAGGTCCATGTTTTGTCGATGCTGTTTTTCTGCTTTCTTTAATAGGAAGAAGATTCAGTTCCATTTTAACAGAACCAATTTCCTCAGGCAGCGAAGCCAAAGGGTTAGCTTTCCAAACTTTTTTTTCCGCTGAGATGCTAGGCTAATGATGTTGCCAAAACAATGTAGCCTTATGGGCTTCCCTGTAGGAAACTGGGGATGTGACCGAGTGCTCTTCTTCAGCAAAAAAAACAGAAGAAACACATTTGAATATAATGGGCAGAGTAAAACAAAGTAAGAAGGGAGTCATTCATCCTCCAATGAAAATGCGAAGGAGCGAGGGGTAAGGCGGAACATTTAACTGTTCTCTGTAGGAGCAAGTATCTCTCCATTTGGTCCACTATCTCCAGAGAGCAGAGAAAAGGGGTGTTTTTATGGAAAGCTATCAAACCCCCTCTCTTATTTTCAGCAAAGGAAGCTTAATAAACATGAGGGTAAATATTGTGGAAATATCCTGGGCAGGAGGACTCGGACAATTTATTTTATTTCAAACACACTATATTAGCTTGGTGGGATGAAAAATTATTAAAAGCAATCCTACGTTTCTAAGAAAAATGAAGTCCCTGCAAGTTATTGGATAAAATATGGAAAGGAGAGGATGTCATCCACCACAGTAAGAAAAGTTTCCACCTAAAAACATACTGCAACAAGGCCATGGCTAAACTGTCAGGTGGACCCGGCGTCATCAGAAAAAAAAGGAAATAAGTAAAGGGCAAGAAGAGGAAAGAGGCAGGGGAACAGAACATCAGAGATAAAAAAACATAATCACATAATTGCTAAGCAGTAGTCGGAAATACCAAATAGTATTCCAATAAAGATTGGGTGCCCAACCCACCCGGACTTGGAGGGCGCATCAAAGGTGGAGAGAATCCATACCTTGTATAACCAATATTAGAAAGGTTAAGGCAGAAAGGAAAGCAGAGAAAGAAAAAAGAGCAGAAGAGAAGAAGGAATTGAGAGAAAGTGGCAAAGCACGGTGAGTTGCTGGAGATGGGAAAAGGAAAGGGAGGGGGACTGAAGGGGAGAAGAAGCAAGAAGGAAAAGGGGGAATAGAGGAGTGCAGCAAAGGGAAATACCCAAGGTAGCTACATGTCAACCTGAGGACCTGGAACCTGGCAATAACGCATGCAAAAGGCAGGAGAGAAGAGCAAACTAGAGATTATCAAGTTTTTCAACATATCCATTAAAGTTAAATAAACTAACATGCTATGATAAACAACAGGAGTAAACACACAGTTTTCTGATGAGAAATGGGGAGTAGTAAAAACGGTTAAAACTGAGGGCAGTGGAAGATAATCAGCTATATCATATGGTGCGCAATACATGAAAAAGAATGGTAATAAAGTGAGGTAAGGAAAAAACTGTCCTTGGTAAATCAAACAAAAAAGTCTAACTCATAAACTAAGTAGAACACGGTAATCACTGCAATCCGAGTGGTCCATAATAGTAGATGGTGCAGGTGTCCAAATAAAAGACCAGCTAAGAGAAATATTGCAGAATGAAGGGCTCTGGAAACTCCAGGTAAGGAAAAGCAAAAAAAAAAACAAAAACATCAGTTACCCGGATTGGCTGTTTGAAGCCTGAGAGGAACAGAATCTCCCTGTCAGTCCGTGACGGTTTTCGGGATTTACATTCCCACAGCCAAGATGGGCGGCGCTCCTTCGGGGTTAGAGGTGGAGGTGTGGAAGAAGCAGCGGTAGCAGAGATAAAGTGTTGTAGTTGTTCCAAGAGGGATCCAGCTTCTTCTGGGAAAGAGAAAGGGTGAACTCGGTTCCCATAATTAAAGACAACTTCAAATGGAAATCCCCACTTAACGCCATATTGTAACAAGGTGGTCAGATACCCAGATAGCAAGAAATTGTGCTGCAAGTTTGAAAATGACTTGCTAAACTATTGCAGACTTGCCAAGCTTCACAATTTTGTTGCACAATTACAGCAGGTCTGCATTGCAAGTCTCTAGACCAGTGAGCTTGCAGAGCTTTTGCTAAGACCCACAGGACTCTTGCTGTAGACTTGCCAAGCAAATTTGCTACAAATTCAAAAAGTGTGAACTAGAAATTGTGCTGCGAGTGTTCTGCAAGTCTACAACTTGCCAGGAATGTGTGCAGCAAGTTAACAAGAATTACAATTTAACCCTAACACAAGTTTGTGGCAGGTTATCCTTGCTATCTGGGTAAGGCTTCAACAGTCTACATCTCTGTAGGGTTTGGGGAGCCAGATCCACAAGGATTTGGTAGTTGTTGTTCTGAAAACGCAACGACCGCTTCTCCCAAAGATAGATTCTTTGGTCTTGTATAACATTGGTTTAAGAATTATATCTCTCAGGGGGTCCGTTGGTCTGTTTAGGAAAGAGATTGCGGTGCATCCGATCTACTTCAAGCTGCTTGACCGGGTAGCCAAGGAGCAGTTCTTTGAACATGGCAGTGACGGTGATTTGAAAATATTCAATATGCTCAGGAACGCTGCAAATTCATTTGTTTCCCCAACAGATCCTATTTTTCAGATCTTCTAATTTTTGCAGGACTGTGGAGAGGTCCGATACTGCTCATGAGAATCCAACTCTGAGAAAACATCAGCCATGTTTTGCTCCATCATGTGTAGTCACAAGCCCAATTCTTTAATCTCCTTGGAAAGCTAAGAAGTCATTTTATCTGTAGCGGACAGAAATTTCCTTTGAAGCAGCAGCTTACATTTTTCAAAGAGGGCCGCATCTTGACAGGAGACGTCTGGTTGTTCAGGAGGTAAGTGTGGCGGAAGACTGTTGTTAGAGGAGCCATTAGTTGCATCAGCCAATTCCAGGGAATAGACGAGATGCCCTGAAGAGGAAGGTGGAGATGCCATCTTTGCCAAGCGCACCATAGGTGAGGAGGCTGGAGTCTGTGACTGGATCTGGGATGCAGACGTTTATTTATGCATGAGGCAGTCACTCGCATGTAGATGTTAAGTGAAGAGAAAAGCCGATGAGAATTGATGGATAGCGTACTGAAATAGCTGATTGCATGCCCGGGTGCTGTAGAGTGTCTGGTGTCCAATAGGATTTATATTTGATGTAAAACTTTTGTCATAATCTAAGCAGGAACAATGGTTTCTGTCCAATGTGAGTCCCCTGGTAAAAAGTAAGATGTGACTTTATGGTGAAACATTTGCCACATTCTGAACATTAATATGGTTGCTCACCTGTGTGGATCCTCTGGTGCTGACTAAGAGTTTGCTTTTGGTTGAAACACTTGTCACATTCTGAACATTGAAATAGCTTCTCTGCAGCGTGAGTCATCTGGTGTTTAGTGAGATTTTCCTTAGTTGTGAAGCACTTGTCACATTCTGAACATCTATATGGTTCCTATCCAGTGTGAATCCTCTGGTGAACGGTAAGATTCCTCTTAGTTGTGAAGCTCTTGTCACATTCTGAACATCGAAATGGCTTCTCTCCAGTGTGAATCCTGTGGTGAATAGTAAGAGCTCCCTTGTGTGTGAAGCACTTGTCACATTCTGAACATCTATATGGTTTCTCTCCAGTATGAGTCCTCTGGTGCTCAGTAAGATTTGCCTTTTGTGTGAAGCACTTGTCACATTCTGAACATCGAAATAGCTTCTCCCCAGTGTGTATCATCTGGTGTGCAGAAAGATTTCCCTTAACTGTGAAGCACTTTTCACATTCTGAGCATTTAAATGGCTTCTCTCCAGTGTGAGTCCTCTGGTGTCTAGTAAGACTGTACTTAGTTGTGAAGCCCTTGTCACATTCTGAACAAGGAAATGGCTTCTCTCCAGTGTGAGTCCTCTGGTGTTCAGTAAGATGTCTCTTAGTTGTGAAGCTCTTATCACATTCTGAACATCGAAATGGCTTCTCTCCAGTGTGAATCCTCTGGTGTTTAGTAAGATGTCCCTTAGTTGTGAAGCACTTGTCACATTCTGAGCATTTAAATTGTTTCTCACCAGTGTGAGTCATCTGGTGTAGAGTGAGATGTATCTTAGTTGTGAAGCACTTGTCACATTCTGAACAAAGAAATGGCTTCTCTCCTGTGTGAATCCTCTGGTGTCGAGTGAGATGTATCTTTGTTCTAAAGCACTTTTCACATTCTGAGCATTTAAATGGTTTCTCTCCAGTATGAGTCCTCTGGTGGATAGCAAGAATTCCCTTAGTTATGAAGCTCTTGTCACATTCTGAACATTTAAATTGTTTCTCTTCAGTATGACGTTTTTGGTGACCAGCAAGCCTTTCCTTTTGTGCGAAGCACTTGTCACATTCTGAACATCTAAATGGCTTTTCTCTAGTGTGTTGTTGAGTAACATGTGTCTTATCAAATAATTTCCCTTCATTATGAATCTTCTGGTGAACTGTAAGAAGTGACTTTGAAATGAAGCTTCTCTCACACTCTGAGCACTCATATAGCTTGTCTCCTCTGGGATTCATCATATTCTAAGGAATAACAGCTTAGCAGTGATATATTTTCAGACTGCTCAAATTATAATTGTAGAAATGATGGTGGATTCCTGAAAAAAAGAAATAAACTATATAAGAATCATAGAATATTGACAACAAATAAAGAGAATCTAACAAACCTAATGAGACATTTCACATTTTGCCTGGCATCGAGGTTTGTATGCAGCTTCTTCTTTCGCTGGGTCTTCTGGCTAGAATATTCATACAAGCCACATGGTTTCATTATTTGATATAAAAGGCTGTACATGTACAAATTTTACGGTTTTCTAGTTCTTTGTGGAAAACACTATGGGAGTTATTCACAAAGCTGCCAAAGGCAGCCGAGTGAATAACCCAGCCGTGGTGAAGTAAGCCAAACTGCATTCAGCTATTCACTCCAGCTCAGTATGGCTTATTTCAGCTGTACTTCGGCTGCAATCAGCAATACAATGGTTGCCTTTAGCCAGCCAAACACGCTCTGCATGTTCGATTTAGCCGAAGTGCAGAAGGACTTCGAATCAGCCGATCCAACATCTGGATCGGCTGAGCCAAAGCTCCAGCAGCTCACTCGCTGCCGTTCGCCCCCCCTGTTCGGCTCCACCCAGCTGTCATTTGTAGGGCGAACGGCCAGCCTTCAGCAGGCAATTTGCCTCGCTTTGGTTGCTACTTTGGTTCAGTTGAGCCGAAACATATGCCTTCAGCTCGGCTGAGCCGCTCGGCCGACTTCAGCTGCTGTTCGGGCTTTTGTGAATCGTCCGTACAGCAGCCCTTCAGTTTAACTGAACCGAAGGACTCCGGTGGCCAAAGAGAGCCGAAGGATCAGTCGAAGCTAAGACTCGATCCTTAAGCTCTTTAGTGAATAACCATGTATATTGCAATTCTTTTTACTGGGCTCTGAGTCTCCACTGCTGGGGATTGGTGCAGCAAAGATGTTTGCTCTTTCACTTAGCTATTCCCAGAATACAGACAGATTCCTTAAATCCTGTAACTCACTTATTGTAATGTAGAAAAATTTAGTTTGGATCATGTTTTACCATATAAATATATACATTATATACAGGGACAGATTTACTCTCCCTGGTGCCCCAAGGCCAGGTTCCTCAATGCGCTTCCCTCAACGCCAACCCCCCTACCCCAATGGAAAATGGCAATCGGATGGCAGGGGTGGCAGGGTTAGTGTAAATTGCTGTTTGTTTAATTCTTGTTAATTGTTTTCTTTATTTTCCTACTTTTTTTAATTTTATTTATTTATTACTTTTTAACATTTTTATTTATCTTATCATCTTTTACTTAGTCAGTTACAGAGTTACTTTTAATTTTTGTTTCTTGTTCATTTTTTTACTTTATCACTTTTTTTTCATTTTTATTTATCTTATCATCTTTTACTTTTTTTTATTTTTTATAATTGTTTATCTTATTATTTATTATTTTTTATTATTATTTTCTTATTTGTTTTTTATAATTATTTTCTCATTATTTTTTACTTTTTAATCACTTTTTTATTTTTTTAATTTCAATGTTATTTCTTATTATTTAACAAATGAACCAGGAGACTTTCCCCAACCCCCCAGTAGCAGAACACCAGTGCCTGCGACCCTGGTATATAAGAATGAAGGCATGCTGGGACTTGCAGTTCAACTACAACCAGCATGCCTTCATTGCCCCTGTACACCTCTCCACATCACCCAGGGAACTACATGTCCCAGCATGCCCTTATGGTCTTTGTACACCGTCCCCCACATAAATCACCCAGGGAACTACAAGTTCCAGCATGCAAGCCCCCTGCAGTAGTTCCCTGCGTGATATGTGAGAGTTGTACAGGGACAGTGAGTGCATGCTGGGACTTGTAGTTCCCTGTATGATAGAAGGCTATTTTAATTACTTTCCTCATGAAAATACAATGCCATTATAGTACAGTAACTTTTGAACTCAACTATATTCTATTCAATGTTTCTATAATGACTTTGTATTACTAGTACTTTCATGAGGACAGTAATTAAAACAGCCTTCTATCATACAGGGAACTACAAGTCGCAGCTGAACTGCCGACTTGTAGTTTCCTAGTAGTACAATGACATTATAGAACATGGAATAGAATATAGTCAGTTTCAGCCATATTCTATTCCATGTTCTATAGCTTGAGCAGGGTGCTGTAAAAAAAACATACCAGCGTGGGGGGACAGCGGCCGGGAACATCGAGGCGGGTCTCTGTATCAGGTGGCTGCTGCTGGGTCCTCGCAGCTGAGGTAACGAAGGGAAGGGGGAGGAGTCCGGTGACGTCACGGACATCGACGTCAACGGACTCCTCCCTCCTTCCCTTCGTTACCCATCACGGACAACTACATCACCCGACTCCTCCCCCCTTCCCTTCGTTAGCCGACAGAGCCACTCGGGGAGGGGGGGAGGAGTCCGGTGACGTCGATGTCGGCGGAGAGGTGAGTACTTTGATCGATCAAAATAATTTTGATCGATCAAATAAATTAACGATTAATTGATGGATTAAGCGTTAATTTCCGCACCCCTAATTTTTTATAATTATTTTCTTATTTGTTTTTATTATTATTTTCTAATTTTTTACTTTTTAATCACTTTTTTATTTTTTTAATTTCAATGTTATTTCTTATTATTTAACTTTATTAAATAATAAGAAATAACACAGGAGCTAAAGAGCCCCTGTCTGATAGCATTTGGAGGTGACATGTTATCTTTATTGAACCTGTCACCTCCAATACAAGAGTTCTAGCACAGCACTGTGCTGGAACTACTGTGACAGGTGAGAGGGGAAGATTGCTCTCCCCTCTCACTGCTTACAGGGAGCGACAGGGTTACTTTTAACCCTGCCACTTTCCATCCTGAAGACATTGGTGGCCAGCGAGGAGAGATGCTCAGCGGTGGGGTGAGGATGGAGGCGGGAGGACGGAGCTGGCAAGGAGAGAGGTAGGCGTGTGGGGGGTGCGGGGGGAGGACGGACTGGCTGCTTTCTTCTTACAAGTGTTCTCAGTGACATCACCGAGATCACTTGGAAATAAACAAGTGGCTTCCTCACTCTACACTTAGCCCTGCTTTCACAAAGCAGGGCTACATGTAGAAAACAACGTACCGCCTGGTGCCTATAGAACTGCATATCCTGGGCATTGGGAGATTCCACACCGCTGCCGCCCCAAGGCAGGGCCTCGATGGCCTTGTTGCAAAGCCGGCCCTGAGTATATATACGCTGAGAGATAGAGAAGAGGGAGCTAGAAAGGGGGAGGAGTGGGGGAGAAAAAAAATAACTGATATCCAAGTTACACAGTTAAGGTTGAATAAAGATACAGATCCATTCAGTTCAACCTTTTGGGTTTTGTGTGTCTGTGTGTTACTAAGATGACCTGTACCCCTGTATATCTTGGGCACTGAGAAAAGTATCTAGATAGTTCTTGAATGATTTCATACTCTCAGCTGATACCACTGTCTGTGGAAGGGAGTTCTACAACTTTACAGCTCTCACAATATAGACTCTCCTTTACAGTTTCAGATTAATCCCTTTCTCTTCCAGTTTCCGGTGGCGACCTCTTGTAGTCTTGACTGAACTGACCAGTGAGTAACTGAGTAACCAGTTTATTACTGATTATCCCGTCACCATTAAACAATTTGTACATTAATATCATGTCCCCTCTCAGTCTCCTCTTTCAAGAGTGAACAAGTTTAATGCTTGCAGTCTTTCCTCATAGTTTAGGTCATCTAACCCCTTTATTAGCTTTGTCGCCCTTCTCTGCACTCTCTCCAGCTTAAGGTCATCCCTTCTGTGGATCGGTGACCTAAACGGAACCGCATACTCAAGATGTGGCCGGACCAGTGTTTTGTACAGGAGCAGAATTATGAATTTGCCTTTAGAATACATTCCCTTTTTTATACCTTATATGCTGCTGTCTGGCATTGCATGCGGCTACTAAGGTGGATGTCCACTAGGACTCCCAAATCTTTTCCCCCCTCCGATTCCCTCAGTGGAACGCCCATTAATGAGTAGCTTGCTCTTGTATTTTTAACTCCAAAATGCATAACCTTACACGTCTCAATATTAAGCCTCATCTGCCATATAGATGCCCACCCCCTATTTTATCCAAATCTTCCTGTAATATTTCTGTCTTCTGTTGAGTTTATGACCCTACAAATTTTGGTATCATCGTCAAAAATCAAAATCAAGGTACACTACGTGTAAGCATCATGCCCGTTCTGCGCATGCGCCAAATCCCGCTAGGAGGATAAACACGCTGGGAGGATAAACACGCGCATGCGCAGAGCAAGTCTTGGCCATGGAAAGACGCGCCAAGCAAGATGCGCCAGAGGCGCACTGGAAGTGAGGTACATGATTGACCCACTTCCCTATATAAACAGGACCAACATATCACCTAGTTGCTGGATTGTCTTCTCAGCTCCTGTTTGTGTATTGTATCCTGTTTTCCTGCCTTGCCCTGAATATCACCGTTTGCCTGGATTTTGACCCATTTTTCTGCCTCAACTACCTTCCTCGGTTGCTGACTGCCTTTTTAACCTCGGACTGTTTTATTGGATTCTTCTTCTTCAAATTCTCTCAGTACTGCATCTGACCTCCCGGCTTTTGACCTCGGCAAGTACCCCTTACTCATTCTCAAAGGGGGGCATCTCGGTGCCTCTCTATTAAAGAGGTACCCTGATGTGAATAAGCCCGCCGCCCGCCCCCCGCAACCAACGCACCAAGGCTTGTGGGGAAGAGGCCCTTGTCCCCATCAGCACAGGGACAAGGTGCTTTTCCAGTGCCAAGGGCATGTGGCCTGGTATTCTGCTTCCTCGTCCCCCCCCTTTCCGGCCCTGCCAGGCCTATGCCCGAATCAAGGGTCTGGTATGGAATTTTAGGGGGGACCCCACGTTCTTCCCCCATTTTGGGGGGTGGGGTTCCTCAAAATTCCTACCTGACCTTAAGGGAATGGTATGACTTTAAGGGGGAACCCCACAAACTTTGTTTTTTTACACGGGGTCCCTCCTAAATATTTCTACCAGACCTTAAGGGTCTGGAATGACATTTAGGGGGAACCCTACGCTTTTTAAAAAAAAATGTTGCTCCTCCTAACCTAAAAGCTCTGGTATTGTTTGGGAAAGGGAACTGCACGCTTTAAGAATAAAAACAAACAAAAAAAACTTTACAGCTCTCACAATATAGACTCTCCTTTACAGTTTCAGATTAATCCCTTTCTCTTCCAGTTTCCGGTGGCGACCTCTTGTAGTCTTGACTGAACTGACCAGTGAGTAACTGAGTAACCAGTTTATTACTGATTATCCCGTCACCATTAAACAATTTGTACATTAATATCATGTCCCCTCTCAGTCTCCTCTTTCAAGAGTGAACAAGTTTAATGCTTGCAGTCTTTCCTCATAGTTTAGGTCATCTAACCCCTTTATTAGCTTTGTCGCCCTTCTCTGCACTCTCTCCAGCTTAAGGTCATCCCTTCTGTGGATCGGTGACCTAAACGGAACCGCATACTCAAGATGTGGCCGGACCAGTGTTTTGTACAGGAGCAGAATTATGAATTTGCCTTTAGAATACATTCCCTTTTTTATACCTTATATGCTGCTGTCTGGCATTGCATGCGGCTACTAAGGTGGATGTCCACTAGGACTCCCAAATCTTTTCCCCCCTCCGATTCCCTCAGTGGAACGCCCATTAATGAGTAGCTTGCTCTTGTATTTTTAACTCCAAAATGCATAACCTTACACGTCTCAATATTAAGCCTCATCTGCCATATAGATGCCCACCCCCTATTTTATCCAAATCTTCCTGTAATATTTCTATGTCCACTGTCGAGTTTATGACCCTACAAATTTTGGTATCATCGTCAAAAATCAAAATCAAGGTACACTACGTATAAGCATCATGCCCGTTCTGCGCATGCGCCAAATCCCGCTAGGAGGATAAACACGCTAGGAGGATAAACACGCGCATGCGCAGAGCAAGTCTTGGCCATGGAAAGACGCGCCAAGCAAGATGCGCCAGAGGCGCACTGGAAGTGAGGTACATGATTGACCCACTTCCCTATATAAACAGGACCAACATATCACCTAGTTGCTGGATTGTCTTCTCAGCTCCTGTTTGTGTATTGTATCCTGTTTTCCTGCCTTGCCCTGAATATCACCGTTTGCTTCGATTTTGACCCATTTTTCTGCCTCAACTACCTTCCTCGGTTGCTGCCTGCCTTTTTAACCTCGGACTGTTTTATTGGATTCTTCTTCTTCAAATTCTCTCGGTACTGCATCTGACCTCCCGGCTTTTGACCTCGGCAAGTACCCCTTACTCATTCTCAAAGGGGGGCATCTCGGTGCCTCTCTATTAAAGAGGTACCCTGATGTGAATAAGCCCGCCGCCCGCCCCCCGCAACCAACGCACCAAGGCTTGTGGGGAAGAGGCCCTTGTCCCCATCAGCACAGGGACAAGGTGCTTTTCCAGTGCCAAGGGCATGTGGCCTGGTATTCTGCTTCCTCGTCCCCCCCCTTTCCGGCCCTGCCAGGCCTATGCCCGAATCAAGGGTCTGGTATGGAATTTTAGGGGGGACCCCACGTTCTTCCCCCATTTTGGGGGGTGGGGTTCCTCAAAATTCCTACCTGACCTTAAGGGAATGGTATGACTTTAAGGGGGAACCCCACACACGTGTTTTTTTACACGGGGTCCCTCCTAAATATTTCTACCAGACCTTAAGGGTCTGGAATGACATTTAGGGGGAACCCTACGCTTTTTAAAAAAAAATGTGGCTCCTCCTAACCTAAAAGCTCTGGTATTGTTTGGGAAAGGGAACTGCACGCTTTAAGAATAAAAACAAACAAAAAAGTAATTTTCTTTCTTTAGAAATGTCAGTTTTGCTGCAGCAGGTTCTATACATCGTACAGATCCGTCACTTTACAGGCAGGTTAAGGGGACCCCCAGGCATGATATTTTTCATTTTTATTGTTACCCTTTAGGTGATGTTAAAATCACTGCTCCTTTAAAACCTTTTTTGTTTCTCATTGATTCCTGTCCCTCAGGGCAGTACGCGGACCCCCATATACCTTTTATGGCCAATAACTTGTATAAAAGCCCTCTTAAAAGGGGACAATCATTTTTGAAAGTTCTACCCCCATTGAGTTTGAATTTAAACTTTTTGTTCTAAAGTTCAATTTTGAACCGAACTTGGGCCTGTTTGGCCCATCACTACTCATGATATCAAGCCCATCAGCACATTCATGAATATGGTCCTTATCATTCCCTCAAATAACTTGCATACTATGGATTTTTAGCTGACCGGTCTATAATCCCCAGGTACGCTTCTCAAACGTTTTTTAAATATTGGTACAACAGTGGCTTTACGCCAGTCAGCTGGTACCTCCCCAGTCAGTATGGAGTCCTTAAACATTAGGATTAATGGCCTCGCTATTATCGTACTTAGCTCTTTAAGTACCTGTGAGGGCAAGTTATCTGGTCCTGGGGATTTATTCACATTACATTTTTCTAGTCTGCGCCGATTGCTAGCTTCCATCAACCGCAGTGGTATTTTCCTCCCAGTGCTATTCTTGTTGTGTTCATTAAACCCGTCGCTGTCCCGAGTAAATTCTGTGAAGAATGCATTTAACACTTGTGCAATCTCCCAAACAATGTAATCAATCTCCCATTCTCACCTTTAATGGGACACACCTGTTCCTTTCTTACCTTTTTATCTTTATGTATTTGAAGAATTTTTGGGGTTTTTGCTAACTGTGGAAATACATTTTTCATTCTCTAATCTAGCTGCCCGGATTGAACGTTTACATTTTCTATAGCATTCTTTGCAGTTCTGGAAGGCCAGTTCTGTACCTTCCATCTTCTATTTTTAAATGCCAGTTTCTTCTTATTGATTAGTTGTTTTACCTCCAGATTCAGAAAGGCTGGTTTTGCCTTTATTCCTTTATTTTTGTTGCCCAATGGTATGCCCTGGCTAATGCTATTGTTTAGTATATCCTTAAAACAACCCCACTTAGTCTCAGTGTTCTTTCTTATAAATAGTTCCTCCCATTTGATATCATGTATTGAGGATTGCAGCTTGTTGAAGTTTGCCTTTTTAAGTTTAGTGTTCTTGTCACACCAACCTGACTTTTTCTTTTCTGTAACCTACTGTGAACGTGATCACCCTATGATCACAGTTACCCAAGCATTCCAGAGTTGCAATGTCTGTAACCAGCTCTGTGTTGTTTGATATTATTAGATCTGATGATGCATTCATCCTAGTTGGGACTTCTACCATCTGTTCCATGAAACTGTCTCTCAATAAGGTCAGGAAACGGCAAGCCTTGGTTGAGTGTGCGGTTCCTTTTGCCCAATCAATGTCCGCATAATTGATGTACCCTTTTTTCCTGGCCAATTCAATCTGTGAGAGGAGTTGAGTCTCCTCATCCTCCTTTATGTTTGGGGGTCTATAGCATACCCCCACAATTAATTTACTAATAACCTCAGGCTTATTTCGTTCTAGCCACAGACATTCAGCACCACCACAATTTCCATCAGCAAAGTCTTCAAGTTTTGACACCTGAAGATTGTTCTTCACATACATGCATACCCCTCTTCCCCTTCTAAAAACCCTGTCCCTCTGAAACAGATTGTACCCATGTATGTTAACTGCCCAGTCATGCAAGCTGACCAGCCATCTTTCTGTTACTCCCATAAAGTCAAAGTCCTCCTCAAGTAACAGAAGTTTGAGGTCCTCCAGTTTGTTAATTAGACTTCTAGCATTCATGTACATACCCTTTAACCCCTTCATGACTGAGCTTGTTTTTGGTTTCTGTGCGTAAATGACTGACACACTTTTGACATTTTTGCTGTGTGATTCTTCCACGTCAGTAATATACACTGTCGTCCTCCCGACCTACTATATTGGCCATTAATAAGTTTAACCCACTACTGACGGGCGCAAGCCTCCTGTCCCCCATTAATATATCCCCTCTATATTGAGTGGCCCTCTTGATCCCTGCTCTTCATTGTCACCACCATATCCTCTCCCTCCGCCATAATCCTTGGAGGTCATTTTCTTTAATTTTGCACCTAAGTCCTTGAAAATATTTTTTAAGACATTCCATCTACCTCTAATTTTGTCATTGATACCAATGTTTTCCATGACAACTGGGTCATGCCCATCCCCACCCAGACATCTGTCCACCTATCCCGCAATATGTCGAACATGAGCCCTCAGTAAGCAGCAGATTGTCAGATGTTCCTGGTCCTGGTGACAGATTAGCCTATCCGTATTTCTAATAATAGATTCCCCCACTGCCAGGATCTCTCTCTCTTTTCCCATCTTCTTACTCCCATCCTTACTGGATCAGTCACTCCCTTGGATGACCAGAAATACATCCTGCTCTAGCAATGCAACCCCTGAACTAACATCACCAGAATCATGTAACCTGGCATATTTATTGGGGTGCATCAATTCAGGACTGGCCTCTCTAACATTCTTCCCTCTACCCCGTCTTCTAATGGTAACCCAGCTGCCCAGCTCTGGATCCTGCTCCTCCATATCCCCACCTTTCTCTATGATGTCCTCCGCCAGGACCTAATGAGTCAGATCCAGGCTCCTCTCCATGTTGTTTATGCTCCACAGTGTTGCCAGTTAAGTCTTTAGATCCAGAATCTGGGCATCCATACAACTAACCAGCTCACGCCGTGTGCAACAGCAATCTCCCTCCAACGGTTGTTCAAGAAGTGCATACATTGCACATGATGTACACGGGTTACATTTCCACTCAAGGTAGACATTATACCACAATTATCACAATACAGCAGCAGTGCCCACAATTATCACGGCCACACAACTCTGCCCAACAACTACTGCAGTATAACCAAGGCTCCCACAATATAGAAGTACAGCAACAATGCCCACAACTATTTCAGTACCACCACAGGGGCCACAATTATTACAGAGCACCCCCACAATCCACTATTATCACAGTGCTTCTTATTGTTTCAGCACCGCACAGTTCCTACTAATATTATTACTGTACAGTTATACTACCCACAAGTATTACCCTGACAGCTACAGTACCCATACTTATTACCTTGTAACACCAACTCCCACCCTAGTCATAATACAGCTATAATACCCCCAGATAATACAGCTATAATATCCTCAGGTATTACAATACAGCTACGATACCCCCAACTATTTTAGTACCACAACAAGCTATTGTTACAGTATTTCCACAATTCCCCCAGTTATTACAGTGTAGTGGCAAACAGTTTTGGGAAACCAGCAATGGACTCCGGACACAGACTTCAGGAAAACAAATCTCTTTTTGTGCAGAAGACTCAGGCGACTGCAACAACCCTGAGTTTCCCTTTAGAGGCGGTCACAACATATACAGTATCTCACAGAAGTGAGTACACCCCTCACATTTTTGTAAATATATTATTATATCATGTCATGTGACAACGCAGAAGAAATGACACTTTGCTACAATGTAAAGTAGTAACTGTACAGCTTGTATATCAGTGTGCATTTGCTGTCCCCTCAAAATAACTCAATACACAGCCATTAATGTCTAATCTACTGGCAACAAAAGTGAGTACACACCTAAGTGAAAATGTCCAAATTGGGCCCAAAGTGTCAATATTTTGTGTGGCCACCATTATTTTCCAGCACTGACTTAACCCTCTTGGGCATGGAGTTGACCATAGCTTCACAGGTTGCCACTGGAGTCCTCTTCCACTCCTCCATGACGACATCATGGAGCTGGTGGATGTTAGAGACCTTGCGCTCCTCCACCTTCCGTTTGAGGATGCCCCACAGATGCTCAATAGGGTTTAGGTCTGGAGACATGCTTGGCAAGTCTATCACCTTTACCCTCAGCTTCTTTAGCAAGGCTTTTGTCATCTTGGAAGTGTATTTGGGGTCGTTATCATGTTGGAATACTGCCCTGTGGCCCAGTCTCCAAAGGGAGGGGCTCATGCTCTGCTTCAGTATGTCACAGTACATGTTGACATTCATGGTTCCCTCAATGAACTGTAGCTACCCAGTGCCGGCAGCACTCATGCAGCCCCTGACCATGACACCCCCACCACCATACTTGACTGTAGGCAAGACACACTTGTCTTTGTACTCCTCACCTGGTTGCTGCCACACACGCTTGACACCATCTGAACCAAATAGGTTTATCTTGGTCTCATCAGACCACAGGACATGGTTCCAGTAATCCGTGTCCTTAGTCTGCTTGTCTTCAGAAAACTGTTTGCGGGCTTTCTTGTGCATCATCTTTAGAAGAGGCTTCCTTCTGGGACGACATGCAGACCAATTTGATGCAGTGTGCGGCGTAGGGTCTGAGCACTGACAGGCTGCCTCCCCACCCCTTCAACCTCTGCAGCAATGCTGGCAGCACTCATACGTCCATTTCCCAAAGACAACCTCTGGATATGACGCTGAGCACATGCACTCAACTTCTTTGGTCGGCCATGGCGAGGCCTGTTCTGAGTGGAACCTGCCCTGTTAAACTGCTGTATGGTCTGCAACTCAGTTTCAGGGTCTAGGCAATCTTCATATAGCCTAGACCATCTTTATGTAGAGCAACAATTCTTTTTTTCAGATCCTCAGAGAGTTCTTTGCCATGAGGTGCCATGTTGAACTTCCAGTGACCAGTATGAGAGAGTGAGAACGATAACACCAAATTTAACACACCTACTCCCCATTCACACCTGTCAGGAAACCAGGGGTGTCACCTCCCCACAGGGTCAGCGGGCACGGCGCAGGGTACGGGACGTGTCGGCAGGGAGCTGGGGAGGAGATCGACGAACTTCCATTCATCGATCCCCTCCCCGTTCTATGGAACCGGAAGCGATGCAGATTGCATCACTTCCGGTCCCTGGGCTGTCAGTTCTCGGATCCTGCAGCCCAGCTATAAATAGCTTATTTCTAGTGTAAAGGTGACACTGGGGGTCTTCCGGACCCCCAGCATCACCTTAAAGAGTGCCTGTCACCACCATCTGCTATCACATGGAGGGTCTTGTAAGCCCCCCATGTGATAGCAGTCAAAGTAAAGTAAAAAAAACAGTTTTTTAAATTATAATAATTAAAAAAACTTTTTAAAGTCCCCCGCCCCCGCAACCTACGTATGAAACCGACGAACGCGCTACACATGTTGGGTATCGCCACGCACGCCGAAGTGAGAGCAATAATTCTAGGGCCAGTATTTTGGGGTATCTCTAAATTGATGACCTGTGGGGGCTTTTAAAGCGTCTTCTATGGACTTTTTGGGGTACTTCAGTTTTTCGCAGGTTCACGGACGCACCTGGGCATGTTGGGTATCGTTTTACTCGTTGTAACCTCATCTTATATATTTCATTAAAACAATGGGTATTTTGTTGTGTTTTGGGGCATTTAATTACATTTTTCACTAAATGTTGGGGTTTAATAAGGAGTTGCGCTAATATTGCACAACATAAAAAATTGCAACTACCACCATTTTATTCTATATTCAGAAAATATATAATGTGTGGGGGTTTTAAGTCATTTTCAGGTCTAAAATGTGGAATATAACATGGGTGCAAAAAATGAAAAAAAGGCCTCAGTCATGAAGGGGTTAATGGCTGTGTGTTGAGTTATTTGGAGGGGACAGCAAATGTACTCTGATATACAAGCTGTACACTCATTACTTTACATTGTAGCAAAGTGTCATTTCTTCTGTGTCGTCTCATGAAATTATATAAAATATTTACAAAAATGTGAGGGGTGTACTCACTTCTGTGATATACTGCATATAATAACAATTGTGTCACATTACACATTTTCAATACACATATATTTCCTATACATCTTATTCCTTATACAGCTGTAAGCCAATCAGCAAGCAGCATTTGCAATTTTACCATATGTTTGGTTTACATCCGTCACAAACTGTTACAGCTTGTGACAGGAAAGGGAGGGGTCCTCGGACACAAGCTGCTGTGGTTTGCATTTGTGGTAAAAAGTTACACTTTGTGACAGGAAGGGAGAGGTCGGGGCCCTAGTTATGTGCTAGGTACAAAAACACAGAGAATTTAAACACAGAGAGCCATTTTGTCTGCTGCCACAACAGTACTTCTATAATACCCACATTTATTATTATTATTATTATAGCACAGCTACATAACTGGTATTAATTAGAATACCTAATGTCAGCAAAAGTTATTACAGTACAACTATTACAACACAGCTATCATCACCGCACAGCTACTACAATACCTGCCTGGCTGTGTGTTCCTTCCTGACCCCCCCCCATCCCACGCATGTTACACACAGACAGACCTTCTGCAACCCCCTCTTAGCGGCTGCTTATTAACAGCCCCGTCCCCCCTACACTCACCCAGTCCTGGCAGCTCTCGTGTTCTCTGACACAGCACAAGTCAGTTCAGCCTTCCACGTTCAATGTCTACACAGTAGTGATGTCCAGTTCCTGAACGAGTCGTTCTTTTGAATCAATTCTATTGAGTGAACTGGAGGAGTCGATTCATCTGAGTGAGCTGATCCGTGTGAAGCAGCTCAGTGTGACTCACTGTGTGGAATGTATAGCAGGGACTCTAGCAGCGCTTGTGATAAGATCTTAGAGTGGCCAGCCCCGCCCAGCCCACCCCTGCAACCAATCATAGT
>NW_017308682.1:65604-92427 GCF_000935625.1 Nanorana parkeri
ACTCAGTCTAAGAATCATATGAGTCGGCTGAGTCTAAGAATCGAGAGAGTCTACTGAGTTAAAGAATCGAAAGAGCCTACTTAGTTAGTGGACTCATTTGATTCTTTAACTCGGTAGACTCTTTCTATTCTTTGGGTTAAAGAATCATGAGTCATCAGAGGAGTTACTGAGTCAAAAGAATGGTGAGTCCCCACCAGTAGAACAATACACTGAATCAATGAGCAGGTTGCAGCAGTGATAAGGGACAGAGAGAGTTTGGATTAGAGGAGATCCTCATTCAGATTGATGGTTTAACCCTTTAGGATCAAATTGGCTTCTCAAGGAGATATATATCTGTTAAAGGTACAGACATCCCTTCTGAAACATCTGTCTCATTCAGTAGTTATATAATAAAATTATAGAGCTGTCTTTTTTTTCTCAATAACATAAAAAAAACATTTAAACCTCTTTTTTAATTATATTATTTACACCTACATGTCCTGAGTTTTTCACACCGCCTGGATACTTGGATTTGTTTAGTTCCGACAACCATGACCTCTACAGTCAGGTAGATAATTACACTTTTTTTTTTTTTTAAATAAACAATTTTTGGTTTAAGTTTTTATTTATTTTATTATTTTTCACTTAACATATTTTTTCACTTAAATTTATTGATAGCGTTAGGATCAATGTTCCCTAGGAGCTGCCTGACACCCTTCTCTGAATCAGAGTCCTCTGATTCAGATCTTCTATGAAGGTTCAGACAGCTCCTGAGCTTCCGTTCACTTGCTTGTCAGAAGATTCGATTCATGAATCGGTTCTTTTCAATGAACTGATTCAAATGAACCGATTCATTTAAAAGATCCGAACTTCTCATCTCTACCACACAGTGATCAATATAAGTGATCGGTATCAGCAGCTAAGCGGCATACAAAGTCTTACTAATGAACAAAGCTCCATATTGGAGAAGATTGTCAGATAAAGTCTGAGCGTGCTGATGGCTCACATGGTGACTTCTATCAGAAACTTAGAGAAACAAACTGGATGAGATAACAAGCGTGACACATTCAGCTCACCTCTACACCCCCTCCTCTGTCACTGAGTAGTGATGTCCACTTCATGAACCAATTGTTCTTTTGAATCGATTCTTTTCAGTGAACTGTATGAATGGATTCCTCTGACTGAGCTGATTCCTTTGGAACAGTTCAGTGTTGAATGAATAGGAGAGCTGCTCTGGTAATAAAATCCTAGTGTAAAGGTGCCCATACACCTTGCGATTATCCTAGAATAATCACGGGAAATCCCACGATCATATGATAATCGCAAGGTGTGTGGAAGGCGTGCAACCGTTTCTACTGTACGGTCGCATGTCTTTTGTCGAACGAGCATGTTTGAAAACCCGCCGAGAATCGTACGATTGTTGGTGGGTGTGTGGCATGCTCGTTCAATAACTGCGGAACGGGCCGGTGTGCGCACTGCCCGTTCAGCATTGCGGTCATCGGAAGCCCGCCCCTCAGCGGAGCGGGCTTGCGATAATCGCAGGTACGATCTGCCTGTTCAAGATGGGCAGATCGTACATTTTTTTAATTACCTAACAACCATCGCAAGACTGTAGTCTTGCGATGGTTGTAAGGTGTGTGGCCAGCTTAAGAGAGGTCAGCTTCTGCCAACCCATCCCTGCAATTAATCAGAACTGAGAACCAACAACTGGATACAAACTTACAACAGTTCTGAGTCAATAGCACACTGAATCAAAGAATCATATGAGTCTCCAGAACAGTTACTGAATCAATGGTCAGGTTGCAGCATTGGTGAGGGACAGACATGGTTCTGTACCCTGAATGCACAGGATTGCATAAGCCCAGCCCTCCACGTTCTGGGGCGGGAGGGGGCATGGTGGTGCCATTCGTGGCAGTGCAGACACGCCTCCCACCTGCAGTGTGTGTTACACATGCGCCCGGTGTTCCAGTGTGGTGTAATTATATAGTGCATACACGATTTTTATGCAATCACCTCTCACTGGAACGCAAGACATTGCTGTACCATGTGTTTTGATGCGGGCGATCGCACTACAGACGGAAGGCGTGTCTATGTTATAATAATGTTGGTGTTATAATAATAATCACAAGGAAGGTGAGGGGAGGGGGTACAGGGTCTGGTGGTGATGTGGCAACAGTGTCATAGGATATACCGATTAGTGATGGGAGTCCATTTCAAACTGTTTATTCAAATGATTGACTAACACTGACTAAAACCTTAACAAAGAGCGTTCCTCGGGAGCTGCCCCCCTTCTGTGAATCAGAGTCTTGTGATTCCGATCAGGGCAGTGATCAGTGAGCCTTGCAGAGTCCACAGGGGAGGATTTGTGGGTGGTGGAGATTTTGCAGAGGAGAAGATTCTATAGAGGAGATGTGAGAGCGCTTCATGCCTCCTGACCTCTGAATGTAGTCCCTCACAGGAGCGAGCACAGAGGGTGACTACTTTTTAGCACACATAGGGACCATGGGGAAGACAAGTAGCCCCCCATCTGGCAGGAAGTTGTGACTTGGATAAAATAAAACAGATTTTGGAGCACTGAGACCTGAACAATGAGAAATTAGGATACACTGTCATTGATTGCTTATATAATAAAAGTTATTATATTTAATTAATAAGAAATCTTCTACTGGCTCCTTGATTGTTTAAAGTCTTATATTTTGGCTGCCACCACCATGATGATACCAGACTGAACGTATCTGAGGATGCATAAAGAGGGGCCCCAAATAAGAAGCAGTAATCCAAAAGAATCATCACCTAAAGCATACAGACACTGAGCTCATCCACAATAAAAAGAGATACAGAATTTGAACAGTGCACTTTACGTGTCATTTATATTACCCAGTCCATATAAGTTGCTTCCCCTCATCTGTGGTGCCAATAACAGCCAACAAATATATTTATATTTAAGATTTCTGTTTATTGAAACATAAAGCCCCCGGAGATTAATTAAAACAGCAAAAAAATGTTAATTAGGGTCTCCTCATTCTGATCTGGCCTATTTCAGATTTCTAGTTGCTAAAATTCTCTGTCTGAGGTGAGACCCGGTGTCTGTTTATGTATTCTCCCACCTTCAGCCAAAGAGCAATTTTTTTTAATCCTGTGATATCCCCACACCCTATTCCTCTTCTTTTTTTTTTTGTTGGGTAGTCCCCATATGGCTTCTTTCATTATTTATTCAGGTCTTTTGATACAGTTTTGTTGCCAGTTTTCTTTTTTTTTTCTTCTCTTTTTTAAAATTTATATTCTGGGATATAATTTTTGTAATAGAATAAATAGGGATGTATGTATTGCTTTGGAGATGTATACAATGCTATAACTGAATTTATGCTTTTAACTGATTCCGACACAATGTTTTTAGATCTAGACATGAAGTATGGTCACTTCTACATAAAGACGGCGTTGAATCGATTAATGGTATGACCTAATGCTGTATGTTTGCCGGAACTCATTTCAATGTTATATTTTGATGAGATATATTAAATGTTTTTATATGTTTGTATGATAATTATAACTTTATTAAAAATTAAATAAATATAGATTTACCAAAATATAATGCTCTTTACTAAAAACACCTGAACTCAAAAACTTAGAGGGGTGGCCACAGAGCTTTGGTCATATTGTAGGTGTAATGGTTAGCTGTCCACAAATCATTCCATTGCAGACATTGGAATACCATCATCTAATTTTGGACTGTCCGCAGTGGTCTATTGGACCATTCTCTATAAAGTAAATCCTGCACAAGTATGAGCAATGAAATGGGTGACATTGTACTTTATGGTCTGATTTCTGTATTTCCCTGATATCAGTACTCACTCCAGTGAATGAGAGAAAAAGAGCCTGGTAAGATTCAGGTAAACCAACACACTGCACAGATTTACTGACATTCAAACTGCTCTCTATTTTCAATTGCTTTCCTCTTTGTTTTACCATCTCCTTTCTCAGACTGATTTTTCAATGTCCCCTATGAACACCTGTATGAACACCTGAGGCAATCTCAGTATGGTAATGAGAAAAGCTGCAACATCTGTATGTCTTTTTGGGAGGACACTTGGAAAGTATGTCACTGAAAAAAGAAACACCTATTGCGGGGGGTGCTATAATTTTATGTGTATCACAGTGCGGATAATTTGCTAAAGTGGTGAGCCAATCAAACAACCAATATCTGGAATCTTAAATAGAAAAATGAAAACCAATAGAATACTTTGCTTTATCTATATACTTTTTTTGGGTTCCACGTTGATATGATTGGTATGGCTGACAATTTCCAGCTGACACACCATTGGCTCTGTCACA
The DNA here is from genome assembly GCF_000935625.1 of Nanorana parkeri. Classification (NCBI taxonomy): domain Eukaryota; kingdom Metazoa; phylum Chordata; class Amphibia; order Anura; family Dicroglossidae; genus Nanorana; species Nanorana parkeri. The sequence continues at coordinate 69,916 of NW_017308682.1, forward strand.
TATATAACCTATACAGAGTCTAGAATAGAACACATTCCACAGATGTACTTCATACTTTCACATTCCCATTGCAAGATGAAAAGACAAGTAAGATGTGTTTAAATGAGGCAGAGACATGGTTCATGCATGGATTAAAGATTTTGTTTATTTAGGTTCCATCAAATAAAAATGTTATATTTTTAATACAAAGTCATAAATATAATAGATGTGTAATACAGGCTGGACCCATGACAAACGTTTTGCCAGAAAACTACAGGTTTTCAGTAGAGAGCACAGCAGAAGATGTTCCCCTTCAAATATCCTGTCTAGGACTGAAACATCAAACTGATGCGCAGTGAAGGACTGAATACAACTACACCTAACAAAAGAGAAAAAAGTTTAACAAAACACACATTTTAGTCCTGACTACTTTAAGTCTCTGTACATAATAGATGCATTTAAAAAGCTAAAAGGGCATTAAATTAGATTGCAACACATTATTGTGTCTATCTGCATGGGTCAGGACTTTGTTATGTAAATGTAGATTATTAAATAAGAATACTACAACATCTTTCATCCAGCCAGCAGGATTATCTTTTGGCTCCTTTTACATATTTTCCTCTAATGCTCTAGCTGCTTTGGAGCTGTGTGGAGTTGGCACCCCATGTTTGTAAAACCTGAATACAAATTCAGGTTTTACAAATTCAAAGAGAACACAGCTTTACTTTATTTGCTTAGCTAAGTGAACTTACACTTTACTAAGTCAACATCCTCTATTCAGTTAGTAATTCAACTCCGGTGTGGTCACATCCAAAACTTGTGTTTTTGTCATCAGCACAGCCCAAAAGATAAAAGCAGATATTTCTTTAACCTGAAATGAATGACTTTCAGAACATGGATAGGACTTCTCTCCTTAGTGATTGCCAAGAAAGTATTATCTTTCAGACTAAATAAAGTGAGGAAGAGAAAGAAGAAAGAGAAACAGGTTAAAGAGAAACATTCAGAGAGCGAGACTTGCAATCTATCCCTAAAGTGGGTTCAGGCACAGATCAACTTATCGTCCAACAGCTGATGCAAACAGGTAATATTATGGGAGGACCACCATGGAAATGCAGAAGGTGATTCTAGATGTGGGAGGAATAAAAGGGGTTTCCCAGGATGGGGAGGAAGAGTAAGCATGGTTATTGTAATTTGCTATGGTATAGTGTTATCCCAAATTTGGAGAGTATGAAGTATGAAAGGACTCAAAGTCATAGGACATGAGCATGACGATATGGTATGGAGCACAATTAAATTTGTCCCCACATCGGATAATGTGGGGACAAATAAAAGCTTACAAGGAGGACTATTTGTGCTGCTTGATAGTATTTATGAAAATTAAGGAGAGCCAGGCCCCCCTGTTGTTTGTTTATGTGCATTGTGAACCTAGGTATACTAGGGCGTTTGGTGTTACCACACAAAAGACAAGACCCTGTTCTGATAAGAGTTCATAGAGTAGCATGGAATATGGGTCAGGAAGGGTGTGAAATAGGTACAGTAATTTGGGGAGAATTGAAATTTTTGATCTCTGCCCAGCCAGGAAAGGTTACGATGCCCCATAAAGACATTTGTTCCCTCGATTGCTTAAAAATTGGTAAATAGTTAAATTTGTTTATGAAGTTGAAATCTTTAGAAATATTGATACCCAAAAACGAGAGGCATGAGTTCCTCCATACAAATAGGAAATTGTGGCAGAGGGTAATGACCATGTAGGATGAAAGAGCGATATTGAGAGCAGAGGATGTATCCTTATTAACCACTGAATTGGAGACACGGGCAAAAGAGTGTAAGGTGGAAAAACAATTAGGAAGAGACATGAGGGTGGGACAGGGTGAGAAGGAGATCATCTGCAAACAAATTAAGTTTATAGTCGAATAGGAGTAGGGAGAGTGGACAGCCCTAATGTGTGGCATGCAATATGGGAAGTGGAGGGGAGAGATAGCAGAGATAGTGATCCTATGCAGAGGGACCGCAATACAGGGCACATAACCAGGCCAAAACACCCTTGGGGATACGCCACCTGTGAAGTATATAATATAGATAGTCCCAATATAAAGAGTCAAATGTTTTTCATAAATCTAAAGACAGTAGAATCCCTGAGATCCCAGATTGGTGAATATGAGGAATAAGGTGTATGACTTTACGAGTAAGGGGGTTTGCCATGTAATTTAGAGAGGATAGAGGTCAACCACGCAAAAAAGGATGTGGGGTTTTGCGGAAGTGGAACCATCTGAAAGGTGTAGTCTGATAGGTGGAGGGGCCCTCGGCCAACCTATTAGCATGTTTGCAAGCATAGGTTCAGGTTTTTTTCTGCTGTTTTTCTGCTTTCTTTAATAGGAAGAAGATTCAATTCCATTTTAACAGAACACATTTCCTCAGGCAGCGAAGCTGAAGGGTTAGCTTTCCAAACAAACAGCATTTTTGGGGCCTTTTGTTTCTGCTGAGATGCTAGGCTAATGATGTTTCCAAAACAATGTAGCCTTATGGGAATGGGAATGTGACCGAGTGCTCTATTTCCGCACAAAAACAGAAGAAGCACATTTGAATATAATGGGCATAGTAAAAAAAAGTAAGAAGAGAGTCATTCATCCTTCAATGAAAATGCGAAGGAGCGAGGGGTAAGGCGGAACATTTAACTGTTCTCTGTAGGAGCAAGTACCTCTCTGTCGGGTCCCTACTCTCAGAGAGCAGAGAAAAGGGGTGTTTTTATGGAAAGCTATCAAACCCCCTCTCTTATTTTCAGCAAAGGAAGCTTAATAAACATGAGGGTAATTATTGTGGATATATCCTGGGTGGGAGTACTCTATTATTGCAAACACACTATATTAGCTTGGTGGGATGAAAAATAATTAAAAGCAATCCTACTTTTCTAAGAAAAATGAAGTCCCTGCAAGTTATTGGATAAAATATTGAAAGGAGAGGATGTCATCTCCACCACAGTAAGAAAAGTTTCCACCTGAAAACATACTGCAACCAGAGCGTAAGGCCATGGCTAAACTGTCAAGTGGACCCGGCGTCATCAGAAAACAAAGGAAAGAAGTAAAGGGCAAGAAGAGGAAAGAGGCAGGGGAACAGAACATCAGAGATAAAAAACCATAACCACATAATTGCTAAGCAGTAGTCGGAAATACCAAATACTATTCCAATAAAGAGGGGCTGCCCAACCCACCCGGACTTGGAGGGCGCATCAATGGTGGAAAGAATCCATACCTTGTATAACCAATATTAGAAAGGTTAAGGCAGAAAGGAAAGTAGAGAAAGAAAAAAGCGCATAACATTTTTTTTCAAGAATAGATTTTTATTCATTTCATATCATATATAACTCCTTTATATATTTATATACACAAAAATAATAACAGTAGCGTCTACATCCAACAACTATTTCTTATCCGTAATTACTTATTACGACTAATACTTATCAATTGGATTTAAACTAAACCACCATCATAAATACTTTCATACATACGCTTAGGTCTGTTATAACATGAAAAAAAGAGCAGAGAAAAAGGAAATATTATATTATCTAAAAATTACTATTCATTCCCAATACAATTCACAGTCTGACACCTTTACTCTCACCCCTACACATTTTTAAAACCCATCATCCTCAGAAAAGCCATCCACGGTCTTTATTTTTCTACAAATGTCGCGTGTCTATCATATAAACGAGCTGTCAACTCTTCCATTCGCATTATATGGTTAATTTCTAGTACCCAATCCCGGATCTCAGGGGCATTTGATTGTCTCCAGTATCTTGGGATTATCGCCCTTGCTGCTGCCAATATGGGACATGTCAATCTCCTCTTGATACTTTTTACTGAGCCCGGAAGCATTGATAGTAATGCCGCTTCTGGGGCTTCAGGTAATTTTAATCCCAAAACTCTACCCGCCAGTTCAAAAATAATTCTCCAGTAGGGCTTGATTCCCTGACAAGTCCACCATATATGCAGCATTGTGCCCTCTTCTATTCCACATCTCCAGCACAGCTTAGTTACTTGGGGGTTTATTTTATGTACTGTCACTGGGCATCTATACCACCTTGTTATTATTTTAAAGTTCCTCTCCTGTATTCCAATGAAATACTCGATTTAAAAGTTAAGAAGAAGAAGACTTTATGCCAATCCTCTTCTGCAAAAGTCTGTCCTATTTCTCATACTCACTCTTTAATATAATAGGGAGGGGACGGGAACATTAACTCCAAAAGTATATTATAGATTCTTGACACACTGTGCTTCCCCCCTGGTTTATGTAAGATCATTTTTTCAATTAAAGTCAATTCCCTCTCTATCCCTGGGAGCACAAGTAGTTGTCAAAGTGTTTAAGTTGAAAGTAGTCAAGCCATCTACCTTGGCTCGCAGCTCCTGGTGGCAATAGATCTGTTAAAAGGGAGTACACCCAATGCATTCACAGCTTGTAATATTGGGGAATGGCTCGAGGTCTTCCATTTCAAAAATCCTTTATCCCCCAATCCCTGTGGGAAATCTGGGTTACCAAGTATGGGTGTCAATGGGCCCACATAAGATGATACATCACACTTCTTAATCAATGCATCCCATACATTTATTATCAGTCCTATTATGACTGACTGGTTCCATCCCCATGGCCTTTTGTCTGGGTTTATCCATGGTAAGGACGTTAGCGGTATTGAGAGCTCAGCTTGTTCTATGGTGACCCAGAGTTTGGGCCGCGTAGGGTCGAACCAGTCCATTATTCTGCTTTATAATATATCTCCATGTGTAGACTCCCTCCTCCTACTGATCTCCCTTTAACCAAAATATCATATCTCAGTCGCGCTCCTGAAGTACCCCAGGTATATTGTAGCAGCAGAGATCGTAATCTATGAAAGTATAAACTGGGAATTTTCACCGGGGTCGTCTGAAATAGATAAAGAAATCTTGGGAGGATGTCCATCTTAAATAGAGTCATCCTCCCTATCCAAGAGTGTTTACTCTTCTTCCACACCTCCATTCGTGCTTGTGTCGTCTCCAGGAGGGGTATGTAGTTAAGTTCATATAGTTTTCTTACATCTGCAGATATTTTTATTCCCAGATAATGTATCACTTCCCGAGTCCAGGTGAATGGAAAACTAGACCTCAGAGTTTCCCGCTCGCCCTGGGGGAGAGTTACATCTAGGCATTGAGATTTACTAGCATTAATTTGATAGTTGCTAACTCGCTTAAACTGTTCTATCTCCCCCAGGACCAGCGGGAGTGCTATCCTGGCATTTGTGATGTAAAAAAGCAAATCATCCGCGAAAATACTCAATTTGTGTGTTCTCTCCTTAATGGTCACTCCCCTTATATCTAAATTCTGATCATATTGCTATAGCTAGATGTTCCATGGCTATGATATATAGTAAGGGGGAGAGTGGACACCCCTGCCGGTCTTGTATAACGTTGGTTTAAGAATTATATCTCTCAGAGGGTCCGTTGGTGTGTTTAGGAAAGAGAGCGCGGTGGATCCGATCTAGTTCAAGCAGCTTGACCGGGTAGCCAAGGAGCAGTTCTTGGAACATGGCAGTGACGGTGATTTGAAGATATTCAATATGCTCAGGAACACTGCAAATTCATTTGTTTCCCCGACGGATACTATTTTTCAGATCTTCTAATTTTTGCAGGACTGTGGAGAGGTCAGATCCTGCTCATGAGTATTACATAGTTACATAGTATTTGAGGTTGAGTAAAGACATTAGTCCATCAAGTCCAACCTATTAGGATCTCATTCTAGGAGTACCTGTACCCCTGTATATTACGGTCCCTTAAGAAATCGTCCAAAAGTTTCTTGAACAATTCCACATTATTTGCTGAAATCACCACCTGTGGCAGTGAGTTCCAGACCCTAACTGATCTTACTGTGAAGAACCCCCTTCGCCCCTTGGGCTGGAATTTTTTTTCCACCAATTTTAGGTGGTGGCCTCTAGTTTTTGTAATGGAGTTAATTTTAAACAGTTTATCGCTAATGTTGCTACCACCATTGAACATTTTGTACATGGAGATCATATCCCTCCTCTGAGAAAACATCATCCACGTTTTGCTCCATCTCGTGTAGTCACAAGCCCAATTCTTTAATCTCCCTGGAAAGCTTAGAAGTCATTTTATCTGTAGAGGCCAGAAATTTCCTTTGAAGCAGCAGCTTACATTTTTCAAAGAGGGCCGCATCTTGACAGGAGACGTCTGGTTGTTCAGGAGGTGACTTGTGGTGGAAGACTGTTGTTAGAGGAACCATTAGTTGCATCAGCCAATTCCAGGGAATAGACGAGATGCCCTGAAGAGGAAGGTGGAGATGCCATCTTTGCCAGGCATGCCACAGGTGAGGAGGCTGGAATCTGTGATTGGATCTGGGATGAAGACGTTTATTTATGCATGAGGCAGTCACTCAAGTGTAGATGTTAAGTGAAGAGAAAACAGAATGAGAAATCGATTGATATAATACTGAAATAGCTGATTGCATGCCCGGGTGCTGTAGCGTCATATCAACAAGCGGCCATCTTGCTTGGCTGCTCACTAGCGCCCCCCCCCCCCCCCGGCAAAGTATATGTTCAATTTAACTCAGTGAATGAGGAAAAGATCGGATCAATTCTATTATTCCATTACGTTGAAGCAAAATTTCTGATTTTTTTTTAAACTCCCTTGCACATGATTGGGTTTGCTTAGTTGAGCGAACATACAGATTGCAAAGTCAACAACCTCTACATCCTAAGAAAATCAACCCCAGTTTGTCTTTGGATTTGACCTGTGTTTATGTCTTCATAACATAACTGGCTTCTCTCTTTGGTAATATCTCTGGTGTCCAATAAGATTTCTAATTTAAATGAAGTGAGTCTCACATTCATAGCAACAAAACAGCTCTTCTGCTCTGTGGATCTTCTGGTGTCCAATAGGATTTATATTTGATGCAAAGCTTTGTCACAATCTAAGCAGGAAAAATGGTTTCTGTCCACTTTGAGTCCTCTGGTGAAAAGTAACATGTGACTTTATGGTGAAACATTTGCCACATTGCGAACATTCTGAACTTCAATATGGTTTCTCTCCTGTGTGGATCCTCTGGTGAACAGTAAGATATTTATTTCGTGAGAAGCCCTTGTCACATTCTGAACATCTATATGATTTCTCTCCTGTGTGAATTCTCTGGTGCTGAGTAAGAGTTTGCTTTTGGTTGAAACACTTGTCACATTCTGAACATCGAAATAGCTTCTCTGCAGCGTGAATCCTCAGGTGCTTAGTAAGATTTGCCTTAACTGAGAAGCACTTTTCACATTCTGAGCATTTATATTGTTTCTCTCCAGTGTGAATCCTCTGGTGAACAGTAAGATTCCTCTTAGTTGTGAAGCACTTGTCACATTCTGAACATCGACATGGCTTCTCTCCAGTGTGAATCCTCTGGTGTTCAGTAAGACTTCTCTTTCGCATGAAGCACATGTCACATTCTGAACATCTATATGGTTTCTCTCCCTTGTGGATCCTTTGGTGATCAGTAAGATTTCCCTTTTGTGTGAAGCACTTGTCACATTCTGAACATCGAAATAGCTTCTCTCCAGTGTGTATCATCTGGTGTTTAGAAAGATGTCCCTTAAATGTGAAGCACTTTTCACATTCTGAGCATTTAAATTGTTTCTCTCCAGTGTGATTCCTCTGGTGTTTAGTAAGACTGTCCTTAGTTGTGAAGCACTTGTCACATTCTGAACAAGGAAATGGCTTCTCCCCAGTGTGAGTCCTCTGGTGTTCAGTAAGATGTCTCTTAGTTGTGAAGCTCTTATCACATTCTGAACATCGAAATGGCTTCTCTCCAGTGTGAGTCCTCTGGTGTTTAGTAAGATGTCCCTTAGTTGTGAAGCACTTGTCACATTCTGAGCATTTAAATTGTTTCTCTCCAGTGTGAGTCATCTGGTGACTAGTAAGATGTCCCTTAGTTGTGAAGCACTTGTCACATTCTGAACAAAGAAATGGCTTCTCCCCTGTGTGAATCCTCTGGTGTAGAGTGAGATGTATCTTTGTTCTAAAGCTCTTATCACATTCTGAACATTTAAACTGTTTCTCTCCAGTGTGAATCCTCCGGTGAACAGTAATACTAGCCATTCGTGTGAAGCACTTGTCACATTCTAAACATCGAAATAGCTTCTCTCCAGTGTGTATCATCTGGTGGTCAGTAAGACTTCCCTTAGTTGTGAAGCACTTTTCACATTCTGAGCATTTAAATGGTTTCTCTCCAGTATGAGTCCTCTGGTGCAGAGTAAGATTTCCCTTTTGAATGAAGCACTTGTCACATTCTGAACATTGAAATAGCTTATCTCCTGTGTGTATCATCTGATGGTCAGTAAGACTTCCCTGAGTTGTGAAGCACTTTTTACATTCTGAACATTTAAATGGTTTCTCTCCAGTATGAGTCCTCTGGTGCCGATTAAGACTTCCCTTAGCTGTGAAGCATTTGTCACATTTTGCACAGCTAAATAACTTCTCTCCAGTATGGGTCCTCTGGTGACCAGTCAGATTTCCCTTAGTTGTGAAGCACTTGTCACATTCTGAGCATTTAAATGGTTTCTCTCCAGTATGAGTCCTCTGGTGCCGATTAAGACTTCCCTTAGCTGTGAAGCATTTGTCACATTTTGCACAGCTAAATAACTTCTCTCCAGTATGGGTCCTCTGGTGACCAGTCAGATTTCCCTTAGTTGTGAAGCACTTGTCACATTCTGAACATTTAAATTGTTTCTCTTCAGTATGACGTTTTTGGTGAACAGCAAGCCTTTCCTTTTGTGCAAAGCACTTGTCACATTCTGAACATCGAAATGGCTTCTCTCCAGTGTGAATCCTCTGGTGTTCGGTAAGATTTCCCATATTTGTGAAGCACTTCTCACATTCCGAACATCTAAATGGCTTTTCTCTAGTGTGTTGTTGAGGAAGATGTGTCTTATCAAATAATTTCTCTTCATTATGAATCTTCTGGTGAACTGTAAGAAGTGACTTTGAAATGAAGCTTCTCTCACACTCTGAGCACTCATATAGCTTGTCTCCTCTGGGATTCATCATGTTCTAACGAATAACAGCTTAGCAGTGATATATTTTCAGACTGCTCAAATGATAATTGTAGAAATTATGGTGGATTCCTGAAAAAAAAGAAATAAACTATATAAGAATCATAGAATATTGACAACAAATAAAGAGAATCTAATAAACCTAATGAGACATTTCACGTTTTGCCTGGCATAGAGGTTTGTATGCAGCTTCTTCTTTTGCTGGGTTTTCTGGCTAGAATATTCATACAAGCCACATGGTTTCTTTATTTTATATAAAAGGCTGTAAATGTACACATTTTATGTTTTTCTGGTTCTTTGTGGAAAACACTATGGGAGTTATTCACAAAGCTGCCAAAGGCAGCCGAGTGAATAACCTAGCCATGGTGAAGTAAGCCAAACTACATTCAGCTATTCACTCCAGCTCAGTATGGCTTATTTCAGCTGTACTTCAGCTGCAATCAGCCATACATCTGCTGTCTCGGCCAGCCGAACATGCTCTGCATGTTCGATTTAGCCGAAGTGCAGAAGGACTTCGAATCAGCCGATCCAACATCTGGATCGGCTAAGCCGAAGCTCCAGCAGCTCACTCGCTGCCGTTTGCCCCTATTCTCATAGGGGCCGAACGGCAGTGAGTGAATAGCAGGTCCTGGCCAATTAATAACAACTGTGCAGAGCCGGCTGTGACGTCACAGCCGGCTCCGCCTAGTTGTTATTGTTTTAATGACAGATCAGCATCCCCAGGTCATTTGGGGACGCTGATCTGTCAATACAACTGGACGGAGCCAGCTGTGAGATCACAGCTGACTCCACCCAGCTGTCATTTGTGGGGCGAACGGCTGGCATTCAGCAGGCCATTTGCCTCGCTTTGGTTGCTACTTTGGTTCAGTTAAGCCGAAACATATGCCTTCAGCTGGGCTGAGCCGCTCGGCCGACTTCGGCTGCTGTCCAGGCTTTTATGAATCGCCCGTACAGCAGCCCTTCAGTTTAACTGAACCGTAGGGCTCCGGTGGCCAAAGAGAGCCGAAGGATCAGTCAAAGCTAAGACTCGATCCTTAAGCTCTTTCGTGACTAACCCTGTATATTACAATTCTTTTTAATGGGCTCTGAGTCTTCACTGCTGGGGATTGGTGCAGCAAAGATGTTTGCTCTTTCACTTAGCTATTCCCAGACTCCTCACCGCTCTGTCAGTTTCAGGATGACAGCGGCTCTGTGCGTGGCCGAGCAGAGGATCGGTAAATATCATTGATATTTACTTATCCTTTGTGCAGGCAAACACTGGAGTGAGCATCTGATCACTCCAGTGTTTGTAAATAACTGGGGACACATAGTTCTATGTGTCCCCAGTTATAAATGAACAGGATGTGATTTACATCACTTCCTGTGACTCCCCATTCATAAACTGCTTGATAGTAAATATTTTACTATCATCAGTTTCTGAATGAATGGGAAGCCTCTGTACTGAGTGCTTCCCATTCATTGAGTGCTGAGGCTGCAGAAAAAGAAATCAATTTTTCTATTTTAAAACATAAATGTCAGGGGTCTGTTTAGACCCCTAATATTTCCCTGAAGCCTCGGCTCAACTCAGTTCCGGTGCTCGGAATGTCCCGGTGCTCTTAAGATTTGTGATATTGCATTAAAATAACCCTGAAAACTAGACATGTGCATTCGGATTCGGACAAACCTGCAAATCAACGAAAATCAGTTGATTCGGTGGTGCGTCCAAATCCTAAATAACTAATTTAATATATGCATGGATATACTAAAACGATATTCGGGCATACATTAATTCCTTTTGAGAACACGCCGGCGGCCATATTGGCCGCCAGCGTGTTCTGCGCATGCCCACCGCCAGCTTGGAGGCGGAGCATGTGACATCACATGACAGTGACATCACACTCTGAATGTGCGGCGGCTGGGCGCATTCTGCGCATGTGCACTGCCATTTTGGACTAGCTCTAGGTATGCACTAAGATGGCGGCACTCGAACATGAGGGCGCCTCCATCTTGGTGTACACCAAGATCTACTTCAAAATGGCGGCACGTATGCACAGAACGCCCAGGTGGCCGATATGACCACCGCTCGTTCTGCGGTTTCAGTGTGCGGTTTCGGATTTGGATGCTGGATGTCTCCGAATCGAAAACAACATAAACATTTGTCTCCTTTGACGAAGCAAATAACGCTTTTCATTTGTTTCGTCTGAAAATGAATTATTTTGTTTTGCACATGTCTACTGAAAACATGAACGTTTATTCCAGACGAAACTGTTTTAGTTGCATACAACGACCCCCAACAGGTTTTACTGCTCTTAGGGCAAAAGATTTTTCCTTACTTTTATTTCTGGTGAACACGGTTTCATCAAACAGGAAGTGAGGGAAATATGCAACAGGGACACAGACACCAATACAAAGCTGAGAGGGATTCTAGAATTTCATTGCCTAAAACACACACACACACACACACATATACACATACCACACACATGTACTTCTGTCTGTAGAAAGTCCCTTTACTTCTCCACTGGTAATTAGATTGTCATTAAGACAAGGAGAAGGGCGAGAGAATGGAAATCTCTATAACTGAGCTCCAGATAGCAGGAAAAGCCCATCAGGAGTTCTAATATTTACTCAAGATATAAAAACTAAGACAAAAGTACATACACATTAACCCCTTCGTGACTGACGACGTACAGTGTACGTCGCCAGCATCGGGGCTGTTTAAACAGACTCCCGGCGACTTTTGCCGCCGGGAGTCTGTTTAAACTTGTAGAGCCGACTGTCGGCTTTACAACAGAAGCGATCCTGGCGACTTACCTGTCGCCAGATCGCTTCTGCGTCAACATTTCCTCTACTAACACACATTTACATATTAAGCTTTCAACAAATCACATTCATTTTTAATTTAAAATCAGCTCTTACTGTCTTCCCTGCGCCTCCCGTCCCTCTTCCTTTCACTCACATGTCCAGCTTTGCAGTGCACTGTTGAAATAACTCCGTGTGCAAACAAGCCTGATATATGTCGTTCCCCCTTCCCTCCCCTTACCTCCTCCTTCCCTCCCCTTTCCTCCTCCTCCTTACTAAAGCTCATACAACAGTCTGTTCACTGTGACACATTACACACAGCTAAGGAGCATACAAAGTCTTTCTAATGAACAAAGCTCTATATTGGAGAAGATTGTCTGCTGATGGCTGACATGGTGACTTCTATCAGAAAAGAGAAAACAAACTGGCTGAGATAACAAGCGTGACACATTCAGCTCACCTCTACACCCCCTCCTCTGTCACCGAGTAGTGATGTCCACTTCATGAACCAATTGTTCTTTTGAATCAATTCTTTTCAGTGAACTGGATGAATGGATTTCTCTGATTGAACTCATTCCATTGGAACAGTTCGGTGTTGAATGAATAGGAAAGCAGCTCTGGTAATACGATCCTAGTGTAAGAGAGCTCAGCTTCTGCCAGCCCCTCCCTGCAACCAATCAGAACTGAGAACCAACAACTGGATACCAGCTTACACCAGTTCTGAGTCAATAGCACACTGAATCAAAGAATCATATGAGTCTCCACAACAGTAACTGAATCAAAGGATCATATGAGTCTCCACAACAGTAACTGAATCAAAGGATCATATGAGTCTCCACAACAGTAACTGAATCAAAGGATCATATGAGTCTCCAGAACAGTTACTGAATCAAAGAATCATATTAGTCTCCAGTATAACAGCACACTGAATCAATGGTCAGGCTGCAGCATTGGTGAGGGACAGACATGGTTCTGTACCCTGAATGCACATTATTGCATATGCCTAGCCCTCCACGTTCTGGGGCGGGAGGGGGCACGGCGGTGCCATTCATGTCAATGGCAGTGCAGACACGCCTCCCACCTGCAGTGCGATTGCCAGCACCAGAACGCCTAGTACACTTGCGCTCCAGTGCTGTGCAATCGCATTCACGATTTCATGCAATTGCCTCGCACTGGAACGCAAGACATTGCTGTACCATGTTCGCACTACGATCGCACTACAGACGGAAGGCGTGTCTATGTTATAATAATGTTGGTGTTATAATAATAATCACAAGGAAGGTGGGGGAAGGGGGGGATACAGGGTCAGGTGGTGATGTGGCAACAGTGTCAGAGGATATACCGATTTGTGATGGGAGTCCATGTCAAACTGTTTATTCAAATGATTGACTAACACTGACTAAAACCTTAACAAAGAATGTTCCCCGGGAGCTGCCACCCTTCTGTGAATCAGTGTCTTGTGACTCAGATCAGTGCAGTGATCAGTGAGCCTTGCAGAGTCTACAGGGGAGGATTTGTGGGTGGTGGAGATTTTGCAGAGGGGAAGATTCTATAGAGGAGATGTGAGAGAGCTTCATGCCTCCTGACCTCTGAATGTAGTCCCTCACGGGAGTGAGCACAGAGGGTGACTACTTTTCAGGACACATAGTGACCATGGGGAAGAAAGGTTGCCCCCCTCTGGCAGGAAGTTGTGAATTGGATAAAATAAAACAGATTTTGGAGCACTGAGACCTGAACAATGAGAAATTAAGGTACACATGACAACAATCTACAATCTCTACCAGAAGCACAATGTGAAACTTGCTGAGTGCTCATGGATTGGATTTGATAGAATTCAGATTCATTTCAAACTGAGTAAACATTATGAGAGATGCAATGTTTCCAGGTTATTGATTTGCTGATTTATGAATTATCTGTTGCCTGGATTTGAGTTTAATAGCTAAACCGTCTAAGAAGAAGAGCACCGAGATATACTCTGCCTGCATCCAACATGTCTCTCAGTTCAATGCCCAGAGGATAAAACATGTAAATTGTAAAGTCCACAATCATATAGATTGCTCCTACCTGGTAGAATGTAGAATGGGGTCCTATAGAAGCTTCTTGTTCTCTTGACCAGCAGTTCTTGTAACTGACCAAGCCCAGCCTCACCTTATATTCGTTTCACCACAATTCATTGACATGTGCTGGATCTCTATTGGCTGAAAAGGTGAGATCTACTTCACAAAAGGAATGTTTACATTGTAATGTGGAAGTTTCAGCTGCTCTTTGTTTCAGCTCTCCTTCATTATCACAACCAGGACGAGTTTATTAACATTCTAATGTGTAGAGGGAGGACAATAGGAGGGAACCTTCATTAAAAATGAATGGCAGTTGTCTCATCATTAGCATGAACAGGTGACACTATAATTGTATCATTAATGGCAATAGGGACTGCAGAGTCTTTGTTAAAGTATCTATAACAAAAACGTTTTTTAAATGTGAGTAAAAAAGGATTACAACCATTCTGAATTTATTCTTTAGCTATCTGTGAACTATTGGGGAGATTTCCCTTCATTTCCTTTCCTGGAAACACCACATGAAGGGAGAAAAATTCTCTCCAGAATAAGTGAACTGTTTGAGATCTAATATTTGGGCTGCCACCACCATGTTGATACCAGACCGAACGTATCTGAGGATGCATAGAGAGGGGCCCGCAGCCCCGCAAATAAGAAGCAGTATTCCAAAAGTATCATCACCTAAAGTATACAGACACTGAGCTCGTCCACAATAGAAAGAGATACAGAAATTAAAGAGGGTTTTATGTGTCATTTATGTTACCGAGCACATGTAAGTTGTTTCCCCTCATCTGTGGTGCCAAAGAAAGCCAACAAATATATTTACATTTAAGATTTCTGTTTATTGGAACATAAAGCACCCTGAGATTAACAAAGCCAACCAAAAAATATTAATTAGAGTCTCCTCATTCTTATCTGGCCTATTTCAGATTTCTAGTTGCTAAAATTCTCTGTCTGAGGTGAGACCAGGTGTTTGTTTATGTATTCTTTTATTTTTGTTTTCAGTAATGGCTGACACATCCTGGCCGAGTTTGCCTGGGGGAAGGATGGATGTTTCCAGGCAGTTAATTCTGCTTCTCGTTAAAGAGGCCCTTGCCATTTATGCTCCTTCCTCTATAGGTGAAGACATACCAGTTGGCCTGATGGCAAGTTACATATTTGTAGATAAATGTTTTGTTAGATACTGTATATTTGGGGGCTGGGACATGCATGCATATAAGGACACCATCTAATGTTTGTAAGAAGCTTTACAATCCATTCTTAATTAACAAAACAGTGGGATAAAAATGATGCTCCATGCTAATCCCTAATACATATCTTAAACATACATGTAATACAATATGAGAGACTAGTAAGGTTCTACAAGTGTGAAAGGCTTTAGATACACTGGAGATTTCACCCATATGAACATTTCATTCCAAAACCAAGAACACCCCTCCTTGCATATATACCAGCTTTCACTCTTCTGGGAAGGTTTCCCACAAGATTTAGGAGTGTGTCTGTAGACATTTGAGCCTCTTGTGCCAAAATAGCATTTATGAGGTGAGATACTGATGTTGGGCAATGCATTCCAATTCATCCCAAATATGTTCAGTGTGGTTTAGGTCAAGGATCTGTGTAGGCCACTTACATTCCTGCACAATAAATTCAGCAAACCATGTCTTTATAAAGGTGGCTTTGTGCACAGGGGCACAGTCATGCTGAAACATAAAACAATTGCCACAAGGGTTGTGCCGCCCCAATGGGGCATAGAAGTTTAATGTAGATAGAATTTATATAGTGTGTTTTCCCTATACCTTTTCCTATGGACGTTTTTATGTCTAGTTCACATGCTGCCATCTAGTGGCCTTTTGTGATATTGCACCTGTTTTTCTGTATTTCTTTCCTCATGTGATGACAGTTGCTCTGTATGTAAGCCCCACCCTTCTTCTTGTTGGTCAGTATTTCCTGTGTCATGGCAACAGCTAACAGGCCACTTGTAACAGGGACATGTGTATTCTGCATAGTACCGTAGGATAGGCATCATCTTTTGACCGCATAATACTGTAACCATTCATCGCTGTTATCCTGTTATCTTCACGTTCAGAATAAAGCAACCTTTGTGGATGAACACGGTATTGGTGAGTTCAGCTATCTGACAAGGATTGTCCTCAGTGATTGAATCTACTTATACAGGCCAGGCATAGAGGTCTCAACAAGGGATAAATCGCTATCACAACAATCGGAGTCAGAATAAGGGTAGAGGCAGTCAGTTACCTTAAACATCTTTGTATACTGTAGAATTAATAGTACCCATTACAATGTTATGAATGAATGAATGCATAAGGAGAGACTTGTAGCAGCGGGCATGGACAGGACTGATCAATTTCTCCATATTTGGGGACGTGGCCTCTATTTTTGATCTTCAGCGACGTTTGGGGAAATATTTTGTCTTTAGACTACCATACCCCTACTTCAATTTTTTTATTTTATTTTGCCCTTTACTGAAAACACCTGAACTCAAAACTTGGAGGGGTGGCCACAGACCTTTGGTCATATTGTAGGTGTAATGGTTTGGTGTCTACAAATCATTCCCATTGCAGACATTGGAATACTATCATCTAATTTTGAACTGTCTGTGGTGGTCTATTGGACCATTCTCTATAAAGTAAATCCTGCACAAGTTTGAGAAATGAAATAGGTGACAATATACTTTATGGTCTGATTTCTGTATTTCCCTGATATCAGTACTCACTCCAGTGAATTAGAGAAAAAGAGCCTGGTGAGATTCAGGTAAACCAACACATAGAACAGATTTATGTCTCTCTATTTTAAATTGCTTTCCTCTTTGTTTTACCATGTCCTTTCTCAGACTGATTTTTCAATGTCCCCTATTATTATGAGCACCTGAGGCAATCTCAGTATGATAATGAGAAAAACTTCAACATATGTATGTCTTTATGGGAGGAAACTTTAAAAATAACTCACTGAAAAAAGAAACTCCCTATTGCAGGGGGTGCTATAATTTTATGTGTATCACAGTGCGGATATTTTGGAAAAGTGATGGGCCAATCAAAGAACCAATATCTGGAATCTTAAAATGAAATATAAAAACCTATAGTGTACTTTTCTATGTCTATATACTTTTTTGGGGTTCCACGTTGATATGATTGGTATGGCTGACAATTTCCAGCTGACACACCATTAGCTCTGTCACATATATAACCTTTACAGAGTCTAGAATGGAACACATGCCACAGATGTACTTCATACTTTCACATTCCCATTGCAAGATGAAAAGACAAGTAAGATGTGTTTAAATGAGGCAGAGACATAGAAAAGTCATGCAGATAAAAAATTGTTTATTTAGGTTCCATCAAATAAAAATGTTTATATTTTTAATACAAAGTCATAAATATAATAGATGTGTAATACAGGCTGGACCCATGACAAACGTTTTGCCAGAAAACATCCTGTCTAGGACTGAAACATCAAACTGATCGGCAGGGAAGGAAGGTGGAGCTGCCGAAGCTTCTGCTCAGCCGATCCAGATGTTGAATTGGCTGAGCCAATTCAACATCTGCACGTGCAGCAAAAGCTAGCCAATGTACGGCTGAAATCAGTTGTAAAAATCTGAAGTGAATAGCCGAACAATGTTCAACTCACTTCGCTTTGAGTGGGTTATTCACTGGTGCTCAAAACATGAAACAGAATGGTAATAAAGTGAGGTAAGGAAAAAACTGTCCTTGGGAAATCAAACAAAAAAGTCTAACTCACAAACTAAGTAGAAAAGGGTAATCAATGAAATCCAACTGTTCGATTATGGTAGATGGGGAAGATGTCCAAATAAAAGACCAGCTAAGAGAAATGTTTCAGAATGAAGAGCTCTTGGAACACCAGGTAAGTTAAAGCAAAAAAAATAAAAAATCAGTCACCCGGATCGGCTGTCGAAGCTTGAGAGGAGCAGAATCTCCCTGTCGATCCGTGACGGTTTTGGGATTTACGTTCCCACAGCAGAGTCGGACGGTGCTCCTTCGGGGTTATAGGTGGAGGTGTGGAAGGAGCAGCGGTAGCAGAGATTGTGAGTTGTAGTTGTTTCAAGAGGGATCCAGCTTCTTCCAAGGAAGAGAATGAGTGAACTTGGTTTCCATAATTAAAGACAACTTCAAACTGAAATCCACACTTCACGCCATATTGTAACAAAGTGCTCAGACAAGGCTTGAACACTCTCCATCTCTGTAGGGTTAGGGGAGCCAGATCCACAAGGATTTGGTAGTTGTAGTTCTGAAAACGTAAAGACAGCTTTTCCCATGTGGCTTGCAAAATAGCTTCTTTGGTCTTGTATAACGTTGGTATAAGAATGATATCTCTCAGGGGGTCCGTTGGTGTGTTTAGGACCGAGAGTGCGGTGGATCAAATCTAGTTCAAGCTGCTCGAACGGGTACCCAGGAGCAGTTCTTGGAACATGGCACTGACCGTGGTTTGAAGATCTTCAATATGCTCAGGAACATTGCAAATTTGTTTGTTTCCCCGACGGATCCTATTTTACAGATCTTCTAATTTTTGCATGGCTGTGCAGAGGTCAGACTTAATAAAGCTCAGATCCTGCTCATGACAATCCACCTCTGAGAAAACATCATCTATCTTTTACTCCATCTCGTGTAGTCACAAATCCCAATTCTTTAATCTCCTTAGAAAGCTAAGATGTAATTTTAACGGCAGCGGCAAGAAGTTTCCTTTGAAGCAGCAGCTTACATTTTTCAAAGAGTGCCGCATCTTGACAAGAGACCTCTAGTTGTTCAGAAGGTGAGTGTGGAGGAAGACTGTTGTTAGAGGAGCCATTGATTGCATCAGCCAATTCCAGGGAATAGACGAGATGCCCTGAAGAGGAAGGTGGAGATGGCATCTTTGCCAAGCGCACCATAGGTGAGGAGCCTGGAGTCTATGACTGAATCTGGGATGCAGACTTTCGTTTATGCATGAGGCAGTCACTCAGGTGTAGATGTTAAGTGAAGAGAAAAGTGGATCAGAATCGATGGATAGCGTACTGAAATAGCTGATCACATGCCCGGGTGCTGTAGAGTCATATCAACATGCGGCCATCTTGCTTGGCTGATCACTAGCGCCCCCCGACAAAGTATATGTTCAATTGAGCTTAGTGAATTAGGAAAATATCGGATCAGTTCTATTATTCAAATAAGTTAAAGCAAAAATTCTGATTTGTTTTGAAACTCCCTTGCACATGATTGTATATTCAGAGTGAACAGAGGTTCACCTTGTTTACTCAGTTAAGTGAACATACAGATTGCAAAGTCAACAAGCTCTACATCCTAAGAGAATCAACCCCAGTTTGTCTTTGGATAAGACCTGTGTTTATGTCTTCATAACATAACTTACTTCTCTCCTTGGTAGTTTCTCTGCAGTCCAATAAGATTTCTCATTGAAATGAATTGAGATTCACAATCAGTGCATCCAAACAGCTCTTCTGCTCTGTGGATCTTCTGGTGTCCAATAGGATTTATATTTGATGTAAAGTTGTTGTCACGATCACATTCTGAACATTAATATGGTTGCTCTCCTGTGTGGATCCTCTGGTGAACAGTAAGATATTTCTTTCGTGAGAAGCCCTTGTCGCATTCTGAACATCTATATGCTTTCACAGTGTGGTGTTGAGTAAGATGTGTCTTGTCAAATAATTTCCCTTCATTATGAATCTTCTGGTGAACTGTACGAAGTGAATTTGAAATTAAGCTTCTCTCACACTCTGAGCACTCGTATAGCTTGTCTCCTCTGGGATTCATCATGTTCTAAGGAATAACAGCTTAGCAGTGATATATTTTCGGACTGCTCAAATGATAATTGTAGAAATTATGGTGGATTCCTGAAAAAAAGAAATAAACTATATAAGAATCATAGAATATTGACAACAAATAAAGAGAATCTAACAAACCTAAAGAGACATTTCACATTTTGCCTGGCATAGAGGTTTGTATGCAGCTTCTTCTTTTGCTGGGTCTTCTGGCTAGAATATTCATTAGACATGTGCGATTCGTTTCGTTACGAATCGAAATTCGTACGAATCGAAATTCGTACGAATTTTCCTGAAATTCGTAAAATCTTGTCATGTTGTTCAACCTCATTTACAGGGGTAATATTAGTTCCTGTTTCAAAGAAATTCGGATCCGGAATCCGTTAACGGAATTCGTATTTCAGATAAAAAAAAACAACTACCACATCGACTCCAATATTAACAAAGGTATTTTTGCTTTTTAACTTCATCATAACTTTATTAAATAGTAATAAATAACACAGGAGCTAAAGAGCCCCTGTCTGATAACATTTGGAGGTGACGTGTTATCTTTATTGAACCTGTCACGTCCAATACAGGAGTTCTAGCACAGCACTGTGCTGGAACTCCTGTGACAGGTGAGAGGGGAAGATTGCTCTCCCTTCTCACTGCTTACAGGGAGTGGCAGGGTTACTTTTAACCCTGCCACTCTCCTTCCTGAAGACATTGGTGGCCAGCGAGGAGAGATGCTCAGCGGTGGGGTGAGGATGGAGGCGGGAGGACGGAGCTGGCAAGGAGAGAGGTAGGCGTGTGGGGGGTGCGGGGGGAGGACGGACTGGCTGCTTTCTTCTTACAAGTGTTCTCAGTCACATCGCCGAGATCACTTGTAAAGAAACAAGTGGCTTCCTCACTCTACACTTAGCCCTGCTTTCCCAAAGCAGGGCTACATGTAGAAAACAACGTACCGCACGGTGCCCAGAACTGCATATCCTGGGCATTGGGAGATTCCACACCGCTGCCTCCCCGAGGCAGGCCCTCGATGGCCCTGAGTATATATACGCTGAGAGATAGCTAAGAGGGAGCTAGAAAGGGGGAGGAGTAGGGGAGAAAAAATAACTGATATCCAAGTTACATAGTTGTTAAGGTTGAATAAAGATACAGATCCATTCAGTTCAACCTTTGGGTTTTGTGTGTCTGTTTGTTACTAAGATGACCTGTACCCCTGTATATCTTGGGCACTGGGAAAAGTATCTAGATAGTTCTTAAATGATTTCATACTCTCAGCTGATACCACTGTCTGTGGAAGGGAGTTCTACAACTTTACAGCTCTCACAATATAGATTCTCCTTTACAGTTTCAGATTAATCCCTTTCTCTTCCAGTTTCCGGTGGTGACCTCTTGTAATCTTGACTGAACTGACAGTAACCAGTTTATTACTGATTATCCCGTCACCATTAAACAATTTGTACATTAATATCATGTCCCCTCCCAGTCTCCTCTTTCAAGAGTGAACAAGTTTAATGCTTGCAGTCTTTCCTCATAGTTTAGGTCATCTAACCCCTTTATTAGCTTTGTCACCCTTCTCTGCACTCTCTCCAGCTTAAGGACATCCCTTCTGTGGATCGGTGACCAAAACTGAACCGCATACTCAAAATGTGGCCGGACCAGTGTTTTGTACAGGAGCAGAATTATGGATTTGTCGTTAGAATACATTCCCTTTTTTAATACATGATAATTCCCTGCTCACCTTATTTGCTGCTGTCTGGCATTGCATGCGGCTACTAAGGTGGATGTCCACTAGGACTCCCAAATCTTTTCCCCCCTCTGATTGCCCCAGTGGAAAGCCCATTAATGAGTAGCTTGCTTTGGTATTTTACTCCAAAATGCATAACCTTACACGTCTCAATATTAAGCCTCATCTGCCATGTAGATGCCCACCCCCCTATTTTATCCAAATCTTCCTGTATCATTTCTATGTCCACTGTCAAGTTTATGACCCTACAAATTTTGGTATCCTCGTCAAAAATGAAAATACACTACGCTTTCCTCTGTCTAGGTTGCCACTCACCTTCTCATAGAACGCAATTAGGTTTCATTTGATATGAACGGTCTTTCCTGAAGCCATGTTGGTTGTCACTTATGATTAGGGATGGGTTGCATGTTCAAGTCAAACATGAGTTCAACTCGAACATCGCTAGATCATGTGTTCGCCAAACACACAAACTATAAGGATGTTTGCGGACCGCTCAACATCCAACAAGGCAATAAGCCTTGTGAAGCCCTAATTGGCTAAAGGCTTGCACCTGACCACAGGTCAGGTGCAAGACTTTGCCCAATCAAGGTTCAGTACTCTGTAAGAGCCATGATTGGGAAAAGGCATGATAACTTTGCCCAATCATGGCTCACCTGTTCGATGACGTCAAACTACACAATTCGGTGGAGCTAGCTGTCACCGCTAGCTTCGCCCAATTGTTTATATTTTGCCGGCAACAGTCAAAATGCCATTATGTGGCGTGAGTCCATGGGGAGAGGAAGGGATGGCGATCGTCGTTTTTTTTTCATTATTATTTCTCTTTATTTTGTTGTTTTAGTTTTTTATTTAGTCGAGTCGTCGTCGTGGACAACACTGGACATCGTGATTGACCATGAATTACATCGGTGGATCCATTTTTTATATAAATAAAAGACTTGTCAAAAACATGTCTTTTATTTTTTTCCAAATAAAGGATTTAATCAAACTTCTAGACTTTATGATAACAATTTTACTTAACCCTTTAGTGAATGGGTAGGGGTAAAAGTACCACTTACTTATTCTCAAAGGGGAGGCATCTGGGTGCCCCTTATGGCCTGGTATTCTGCTTGCT
>NW_017308682.1:93008-143884 GCF_000935625.1 Nanorana parkeri
CCCCCCCCCCCCTTTCCGGCCCTGCCAGGCCTATGCTTGGATCAAGGGTCTGGTATGGAATTTTAGAGGGGACCTCACGTTTTTTCCCCCCATTTTGGGGGTGGGGTTCCTCCTTAAAATTCCTACCAGACCTTAAGGGAATGGTATGACTTTAAGGGGGAACCCAACACACTTTGTTTTTTTTACGCTGGGTCAGTCCTAAATATTTCTACCAGACCTTAAGGGTCTGAATTGACTTTTAGGGGGAACCCTACGCTTTTTTTAAAAAAATGTGGCTCCTCCTAACATTCCTACCAGACCTAAAAGGTCTGGATTTGTTTGTTTGAATTTAAACTTTTTGTTCTAAAGTTCAATTTCGAACCGAACTCAGGCCTGTTTGGCCCATCACAACTTAACTCAACTCAAGCCCATCAGCACATTCATGAATATGGTCCTTATCATTCCCTCAAATAACTTGCATACTATGGATTTTTAGCTGACCGATCTATAATTCCCAGGTACGCTTCCCAAACATTTTTTAATTATGGGTACAGCTTTACGCCAGTCAGCTGGTACCTCCCCAGTCAGTATAGATTCTTTAAAGATTATGATTAAAGGCCTCGCTCTTATCGTACTCTTTAAGTACCTGCAAGGGCAAGTTATCTGGTCCTGGGGATTTATTCACATTACATTTTTCTAGTCCGTGCCAATTGCTAGCATCCATCAACCACAGTGGTATTTTCCTCCCAGTGCTACCCAGATTCTTGTTGTGTTCATTAAACCTGTCGCTGTCCCGAGTAAATTCTGTGGAGAAGAATGCATTTAACACTTCTGCAATCTCCCAAACAATGTAATCAATCTCCCATTCTCACCTTTTATGGGACACACTTACATTTCTTACATTTTTATTCTTTCTGTATTGGAAGAATTATTGGGGTGGTTTTTGCAAACTGTGGAAATACATTTTTCTTATTCTATTTTACCTGCCCAGATTGAACTTTTAAATTTTCTATAGCATTCTTTGCAGTTCTAGAAGGCCAGTCCTGTACCTTCCATCTTATATTTTTTAAATGCCAGTTTCATCTTATTGATTAGTTGTTTTACCTCCAGATTCAGAAAGGCTGGTTTTGCCTTTATTCCTTTATTTTTGTTGCCCAATGTTATGCCCTGGCTAATGCTATTGTTTAGTATATCCTTAAAACAACCCCACTTAGTCTCAGTGTTCTTTCTTATAAATAGTTCCTCCCGTTTGATATCATGTATTGAGGATTGCAGCTTCTTAAAGTTTGGCTTTTGAAGTTTAGTGTTCTTGTCAAACCAACCTGACTTTCTTTTCTGTAACCTACTGTGAACGTGATCACCCTGTGATCACAGTTACCCAAGCATTCCAGAGTTGCAATGTCTGTAACCAGCTCTGTGTTGTTTGATATTATTAGATCTGATGATGCATTCATCCTAGTTGGGACTTCTACTATCTGTTCCATGAAACTGTCTCTCAATAAATTCAGAAAATGGAAAGCCTTGGTTGAGTGTGCGGATCATTTTGCCCAATCAATGTCCGGATAATTTACGTCCCCTCATTGTAATAACATTACCCTTTTTCCATGGCCAATTCAATCTGTGAGAGGAGTTGAGTCTCCTCATCCTCCTTTATGTTTGAGGGTCTATAGCATACCCCCACAATTAGTTTACTATTACCCTCAGGCTTATTTAATTCTTGCCACAGGCATTCAGCACCACCACCATTTCCATCAGCAATGTCTTCAAGCATGTGCACCTGAAGATTGTTCTTCCCATACATGCATACCCCTCTTCCCCTTCTACCAACCCTGTCTCTCTGAAACAGATTGTACCCATGTATGTTAACTGCCCAGTCATGCAAGCTGACCAGCCATCTTTCTGTTACTCCTATAAAATCAAAGTCCTCCTTAAAGTGACATTAAACCCTCAGATTTTTTAACCTAAAACAATACTGTAATGTGCGCCTTACTGTAATCCATGGTAGTTTCCCTTCTCTTTGCTGCTCTTCCTTTTAAATCTGTATCTGTTCTCATGCTGGGCAGAACTTCTGTTTTGCAGCAGACTGCCTTGTCTCTGGAATGGATACATGGTGTCTGTGTGTAGGTTTGCAACCTGAGCCAGCACTACAGGAAGGGACACTCAGCTGCAAAGGGAATTTCCCCCTAAGCATGAGAAGACATGATGATTTAAAAGGAAGAGCAGCAAAGAAAAGGGAAACAACCATGGATTACAGTAATGCACACATTACAGTATTGGTTTATGTTAAAAAATCTGAGGGTTTAATGTCACTTTAAGTAACAGAAGTTTGAGGTCCTCCAGTTTGTTAGTTAGACTTCTAGCATTCATGTACATACCCTTTAATCTAGTGTTCAGAACCTGCCTTTGGGGTGTTCGGGCGCCATGGCAACAAGGGCGCCAACACAGCTTGCCCTCTGGGTGGCTACAGCATGTGGCTTCTCAACTCCTCACCGCTCGGCCACTGCTCTGTCAGTTTCAGGATAACAGCGGCTCTGTGCGTGGCCGAGCAGAGGATAGGTAAATATCATTGATATTTATCGATCCTATGTGCAGGCAAACACTGGAGTGATCGTCTGATCACTCCAGTGTTTGTAAATAACTGGGGACACATAGTGTCCCCAGTTATAAATGAACAGGATGTGATTTACAGCACTTCCTGTTCATTCATGATTTCATGAATGGGGAGTAGCACTCACTACAGAGGCTCCTCCCCATTCATAAACTGCTTGATAGTAAATATTTTACTATCATCAGTTTCTGAATGAATGGGAAGCCTCTGTACTGAGTGCTTCCCATTCATTGAGTGCTGAGGCTGCAGAAAAAGAAATTGAAGACTCTGTGTCCTCAATTTCTTTTTCTATTTTAAAACATAAATGTCAGGGGTCTGTTTAGATCCCTAATATTTCCCCGAAGCCTCGGCTCAACTCAGTTCCGGTGCTCGGAATGTCCCGGTGCTCTTAAGATTTGTGATATTGCATTAAAATAACCCTGAAAACTTGACATATGCAATTGCATTTGGACAAACCTGCAAATCAACGAAAATCAGTTGAGTCGGTGGTGCGTCCAAATCCAAAATAACAAATTTAATATAGGCCCGAATATACCAAAACGATATTCGGGCATACATTAATTCCTTTTGAGAACACACCGGCGGCCATATTGGCTGCCAGCGTGTTCTGCGCATGCCCACCGCCAGCTTGGAGGCGGAGCATGTGACATCACATGACAGTGACATCACACACTGAACGTGCGGCGGCTGGGCGCATTCTGCGCATGTGCACCGCCATTTTGGACTAGATCTAGGTATGCACTAAGATGGCGGCACTCGAACATGAGGGTGCCTCCATCTTGGTGTATACCAAGATCTACTTCAAAATGGCGGCACGTATGCACAGAACGCCCAGGTGGCCGATATGACCACCGCTCGTTCTGCGGTTTCAGTGTGTGGTTTCGGATTTGAATCCTCGGTGTCTCCGAATCCAAAACAACATAAACATTTGTCTCCTTTGACGAAGCAAATAAAATTTTTCATTCGTTTCTTCTGAAAATGAATTATTTTGTTTTGCACATGTCTACTGAAAACATGAACGTTTATTCCACCCAAAACTGTTTTAGTTGCATACAATGACCCCTGTCACGTTTTACTGCTCTTAGGGCAAAAGATTTTCCCTTACTTCCATTTCTGGTGAACACGGTTTCATCAAACAGGAAGTGAGGGAAATATGCAACCAACACACAGACACTGTGAAGATATATATAGATATATTAATTTTTAGATATATAGTGTTCATTTCATAATAGCATAAATAATAATATGTAGTCTTGTTTTCAGTAGTTATACATGTAGAATAATGACAATAAGAAAGGTTTCATATATACTTGTTTTGGAACTAGAAACTGTCTTTGAGTTTCTATACACAGGACACAGCTGCTGAAGCCTGATAAGCTTGCGTACGAAGAACCAAGAAAGAAGAACATAACAACCCCACATCCAAGGACGAACGCCCGAAGCAGATAAGCAGGATGACACAGTGTCTCAAGGCTGAAACCACAATGACTTGCCTACGTGTCAAAGAAGAATTCGAGAGGTGAGGGCCAGATGCGAAAGAGGAACTTCACCCAAGACAGAGGGAGAAGCTGGGGGGGAAGAAGAAGGCTATAAGAGACTGCGGGAGGGAAAGGTTTTTCAGGGTTACACAGACTGGTGTTTGGGACAGTCCCTACACATGTCAAGTCTGTTGTAACCTCCGCATATGTGTTACAATAAACCTTGATTGGTTCAGCTAACTGAGTCTTCTGATTCCGTGGGGGAATTCTCCCGACAATACAAAGCTGAGAGGGATTCTAGAATTGAATTGCCTAAAACACACACACACACACATGTACTTCTGTCTGTAGAAAGTTCCTTCACTTCTCCGCTGGTAATTAAATTGTCATCAAGACAAGGAGAAGGGTGAGAGAATGGAAATCTCTATAACAGAGCTCCAAGGTGTGTGAAAGGCGTGTGACAGTTTTTACAGTACGGTCGCACGACTTTTATCTTAGGAACATGTTCGAAAACCCGCCAGGAATCGTACGATTGTCGGCGGGTGAGTAGCATTTTTGTAAGACAAATGCCGCACGGGCTGGTGTGTGCAAGCGCACACTGCCCGTTCAGTATTGCGGTCATCGGAAGCCCGCCCCTCAGGGGGGTGGGCTTACGATTATCGCAAGTACGATCTGCCTGTCCAAGATAGGCAGATCGTACGTTTTTTAAATTACTTTACAACCATCGCAAGACAATAGTCTTGCGATGGTTGTAAGGTCTGTGGCCAGCATTACACAGCACATGTCAGTTCAGCCTCCCACATTAAATGTCTACACAGTGATCAATATCGGTGAT
Source organism: Nanorana parkeri (assembly GCF_000935625.1). NCBI lineage: Eukaryota > Metazoa > Chordata > Amphibia > Anura > Dicroglossidae > Nanorana > Nanorana parkeri. Next base: position 97,909 of record NW_017308682.1, read on the forward strand.
CAGTATCGGTGATCAGTATCGGTGATCAGTATAAGTGATCAGTATCAGCAGCATACATAGTCTTACTAATGAACAAAACTCCATATTGGAGAAGATTGTCAGATAAAGTCTGAGCGTGCTGATGGCTCACATGGTGACTTCATTCAGAAACTTAGAGAAAACAAGCTGGATGAGATAACAAGCGTGACACATTCAGCTCACCTCTACACCCCCTCCTCTGTCACCGAGTAGTGATGTCCACTTCATGAACCAATTGTTCTTTTGAATCGATTCTTTTCAGTGAACTGTATGAATGGATTCCTCTGACTGAGCTGATTCCTTTGGAACAGTTCGGTGTTGAATGAATAGGAAAGCTGCTCTGATAATAAGATCCTAGTGTAAGAGAGCTCAGCTTCTGCCAGCCCCTCCCTGCAACCAATCAGAACTGAGAACCAACAACTGGATACAAACTTACACCAGTTCTGAGTCAATAGCACACTGAATCAAAGAATCACATGAGTCTCCAGAACAGTTACTGAATCAAAGAATGATATGAGTCTCCAGTATAACCGCACACTGAATCAATGGTCAGGTTGCAGCATTGGTGAGGGACAGACATGGTTCAGTACCCTGAATGCACATTATTGCATAAGTCTAGCCCTCCACATTCTGGGGCGGAAGGGGGCATGGTGGTGCCATTCATGTCAATGGCAGTGCAGACACGCCTCCCACCTGCAGTGCGATTGCAAGCACCAGAACGCGCGGTACACTTGCATCCTGTGTTCCAGTGCTGTGCAATCGCATACACGATTTCATGCAATTGCCTCGCACTGGATGCAAGGCATTGCTGTACCATGTCTTCTGGTACGGGCGATCGCACTACAGACGGAAGGCGTGTCTATGTTATAATAATGTTGGTGTTATAATAATAATCACTAGGAAGGTGGGGGAGGGGGGTACATGGTCAGGTGGTGATGTGGCAACAGTGTCAGAGGATATACTGATTAGTGATGGGAGTCCATTTCAAACTGTTTTTTTCAAATGATTGACTAAAACTGACTAAAAACTTAACCCCGTGAGCTGCCACCCTTCTGTGAATCAGTGTCTTGTGACTCAGATCAGTGCAGTGATCAGTGAGCCTTGCAGAGTCAACAGGGGAGGATTTGTGGGTGGTGGAGATTTTGCAGAGGGGAAGATTCTATAGAGGAGATGTGAGAGAGTTTCATGCCTCCTGACCTCTGAATGTAGTCCCTCACGGGAGCAAGCACAGAGGGTGACTACTTTGCAGGACACATAGTGACCATGGGGAAGAAAAGTTGCCACCCTCTGGCAGGAAGTTGTGAATTGGATAAAATAAAACAGATTTTGGAGCACTGAGACCTGAACAATGAGAAATTAAGGTACACATGACAACAATCTACAATCTCTACCAGAAGCGCAATGTGAAACTTGCTGAGTGCTCATGGATTGGATTTGATAGAATTCAGATTAATTTCAAACTGAGTAAACATTATGAGAGATGCAATGTTTCCAGGTTATTGATTTGCTGATTTATGAATTATCTGTTGCCTGGATTTGAGTTTAATATCCAAACCGTCTAAGAAGAACACCGAGATATACTCTGCCTGCAGCCAACATGTCTCTCAGTTCAATGCCCAGAGGATAAAACATGTAAATTGTAAAGTCCACAATCATATAGATTGCTCCTACCTGGTAGAATGTAGAATGGGGTCCTATAGAAGCTTCTTGTTCTCTTGACCAGCAGTTCTCATAACTGACCAAGCCCAGCCTCACCTTATATTCATTTCACCACCATTCACTAACATGTGCTGGGTCTCTATTGGCTGAAAAGGTGAGATCTACTTCACAAAAGGAATGTTTACATTGTAATGGGGGCAGTTTCACCTGTTCTTTGTTTCAGCTCTCCTTCATTATCACAACCAGGACAAGTTCATTAACATTCTAATATGTAGAGGGAGGACAATAGGAGGGAACCTTCATTGAAAATGAATGGGAGTTGTCTCTAATCATTAGCATGAACAGGTGACACTATAATGGTATCATTAATGGCAATAGGGACTGGAGAGTCTTTGTTAAAGTATCTATAGCAAAAACGTTTTTTAAATGTGAGTAAAAAAGGATTACAACCATTCTGAATTTATTCTTTAGCTATCTGTGAACTATTGGGGAGATTTCCCTTCATTTCCTTTCCTGCAAACACCACATGAAGGGAGAAAAATTATCTTCAGAGTAAGTGAACTGTTTGAGGTCTAATATTTGGGCTGCCACCACCATGATGATACCAGACCGAACGTATCTGAGGATGCATAGAGAGGGGCCCGCAAATAAGAAGCAGTATTCCAAAAGTATCATCACCTAAAGCATACAGACACTGAGCTCATCCACAATAGAAAGAGATACAGAAATTAAAGAGGGTTTTATGTGTCATTTATGTTACGGAGCACATGTAAGTTGTTTCCCCTCATCTGTGGTGCCAAAGAAAGCCAACAAATATATTTACATTTAAGATTTCTGTTTATTGGAACATAAAGCACCCCAGGATTAATGAAGCCAGCCAAAAAAATTTAATTTGGGTCACTTCATTCTGATCTGGCCAATTTCAGATTTCTAGTTTTTAAATTATCTGTCTGAGGCGAGACCCGGTGTCTGTTTATGTATTCTCCCACCTTCAGCCAAAGAGCAATTCATGATTTTTTTGTATCCTATGATATCCCCACACCCGCATTGATTAGTTAATAAAATTACCCAACAGGAAGTTGTGCGGCTAGACTATACTCAAGGAGCATGGTAATATCATGAGATTCTTCATCATGAACAAACAGCGAGTGCAGTAATTCAAGAAAACTATAATACCTGCTGGAATTAGAAAACAATCATTTGATTAGATCATTCATGGGAAAAGCTTTTATTTTTGTTTTCAGTAATGGCTGACACACCCTGGCCGAGTTTGCCTGGGGGAAGGATGGATGTTTCCAGGCAGTTAATTCTGCTTCTCGTTAAAGAGGCCCTTGCCATTTATGCTCCTTCCTCTATAGGTGAAGACATACCAGTTGGCCTGATGGCAAGTTACATATTTGTAGAAAAATGTTTTGTTAGATACTGTATGTTTGGGGGCTGGGACATGCATGCATATAAGGACACCATCTAATGTTTGTAAGAAGCTTTACAATCCATTCTTAATTAACAAAACAGTGGGATAAAAATGATGCTCCATGCTAATCCCTAATACATATCTTAAACATACATGTAATACAATATGAGAGACTAGTAAGGTTCTACAAGTGTGAAAGGCTTTAGATACACTGGAGATTTCACCCATATGAACATTTCATTCCAAAACCAAGAACACCCCTCCTTGCATATATACCAGCTTTCACTCTTCTGGGAAGGTTTCCCACACGATTTAGGAGTGTGTCTGTAGACATTTGAGCCTCTTGTGCCAAAATAGCATTTATGAGATGAGATACTGATGTTGGACAATGTATTCCAACTCATCCCAAATGTGTTCAGTGTAGTTTAGGTCAAGGATCTGTGTAGGCCACTTACATTCCTGCACAATAAATTCAGCAAAGCATGTCTTTATAAAGGTGGCTTTGTGCACAGGGGCAAAGTCAGTTACCTTAAACATCTTTGTATACTGTAGAATTAATAGTACCCTTTACAGTGTTATGAATGAATGAATGCATATGGATGGACTTGTAGCAGCGGGCATGGACAGGACTGATCAATTTCTCCATATTTGGGGACGTGGCCTCTTTTTTGCTCTTCAGCGACGTTTGGGGAAATATTTGGGTCTTTAGACTACCATACCCCTACTTTCATTTTTTTGTTTTTCATTTTTGCCCTTTACTGAAAACACCTGATCTCAAAAGCTTGGAGGGGTGGCCACAGACCTTTGGCCATATTGTAGGAGTAATAGTTAGGTGTACATGAATCATTCCCATTGCAGACATTGGAATACCATCATCTAATGTTAAACTGTCCGCAGTGGTCTATTGGACCATTCTCTATAAAGTAAATCCTGCACAAGTATGAGAAATGAAATAGATGACAATATACTTTATGGTCTGATTTCTGTATATCCCTGATATCAGTACTCACTCCAGTGACTTAGAGAAAAAGAGCCTGGTGAGATTCAGGTAAACCAACACACTGCACAGATTTACTGACATTCAAACTTCTCTCTATTTTAATTGCTTTCCTCTTTGTTTTACCATGTCCTTTCTCCGATTGATTAGTCAATGTCCCCTATGAACACCTGAGGCAATCTCAGTATGGTAATGAGAAAAGCTGCAACATCTGTATGTCTTTATGGGAGGAAACTTTCAAAATATCTCACCGAAAAAAGAAACTTCTATTGCGGGGTGTGCTACAATTTTATGTGTATCACAGTGCGGATAATTTGCTAAAGTGGTGAGCCAATCAAAGAACCAATATCTGGAATCTTAAAATGAAATATAAAAACCAATAGAATACTATTATCACGTTACCAATCATATCACCACATTGACAATTGGCTGACAATTTCCAGCTGACACACTGTTGGCTCTGTCACATATATAACCTTTACAGAGTCTAGAATAGAACACATTCCACAGATGTACTTCATACTTTCACATTCCCATTGCAAGATGAAAAGACAAGTAAGATGTGTTTAAATGAGGCAGAGACATGGTTCATGCATGCAGATAAAGATTTTGTTTATTTTTTTTTGGGTCCATTCACAATGTGTATGCTTTACATGTCTCATCTTGATTCTTTCTCCTTTCTTCTGCCGGTCGTACGGAACCGTGCCAGCCGGTACTTTCTCTCCTTCTTTATCCCCATTCTCTAGGTTTTGATTGTAAGGTTAATTTAAGAAAAAAAAAAAAAAGGTCTACATGTATAGCCCGTATTTGAATGTTACATCAATATTGACATGCTCTAGGGAAATTGCTGCCTATATCTGTATACAGAAACAATTTTCCAACCCTTGGTATAATGCAATATGTAACTATAATGCACTACTTAACTGTGATGTATGACTTTCACGACCACCTCTGATATGTTTGCGCTATATGTGTATGACCTAATTCTTAATAAAAATTATTAAAGTTCCATCAAATAAAAATGTTTATATTCTTAATACAAAGTTATAAATATAATAGATGTGTAATACAGGCTGGACCCATGACAAACGTTTTGCCAGAAAACTACAGGTTTTAAGTTGAGAGCACAGCAGAAGATGTTCCCCTTCAAACATCCTGTCTAGGACTGAAACATCAAACTGATGCGCAGGGAAGGAAGGTGGAGCAGTCTCTGCACTGATTACTCTTTGAGCAGCTGAAGTCCACAAACAATAGGCAGCACGTATGAAAAGGAACCAAGAGCTTCACCTGCTGGCTGCATTTAAAAATAACACAAATATTCAATACAACTACACCTAACAAAAGAGAAAAAAAGTTTAACAAAAACACACATTTTAGTCCTGACCACTTTAAGTCTCTATACATAATAGATGCATTTTAAAAGCTAAAAGTGAATTATATTAGATTGCAACACATTATTGTTTCTATCTGCAAGGGTCAGGACTGTGTTATATAAATATAGATTATTAAAGGAAAATTATGAGGCAAATAATTTTCACTCAGCCTCATATTCTGAGCCGACCTGTGACAATGAAACTGTCACAGTTCTGCTCAGTAGATTGGGAAGTGAGCGAACACATACCATCGCTAACTCACTTCTTGATCTATCCGTGCAGAGAGCCGTGACTGTCACTCACAACTCCCTGCAGGGATTCCCCCCCTCCCCTGTCCGATCCTCCAGTGCTGACTGGTGGAACAGACGGGGGAGGTAGCGGATACAGATGGCTCTGCCTCTAGATAGCCAGCTGTCACTCACGCAGCTGGGTGGATCCAGACATAATTGTCGGGATCCGTATCGGCTGCAGCATCTCAGTTATGCCGCGAGCTGTAGCTTGCGGTATACTGAGCTTTGGGTGACGGAAGTACGCTAGTTTGTGTCATCCCGTTACCCTTAGGAGAACTATGGGTAAAAGCACTGACCCCATAGTTCTCCTTTAAATAAGAATACTACAACATCTTTCATCCAGCCAGCAGGATTATCTTTTGGCTCCTTTTACATATTTTCCTCTAATGCTCTAGCTGCTGTGGAGCTGTGTGGAGTTGGCACCCCATGTTTGTAAAACCTGAATACAAATTCAGGTTTTACAAATGCAAAGAGAACACAGCCTTACTTTATTTGCTATGATAAGTGAACATACAATTTACTAAGTCAACATCCTCTATTCAGTTAGTAATTCAACTCCGGTGTGGTCACATCCAAAACTTATTTTTTGTCATCAGCACAGCCCAACAGATAAAAGCAGATATTTCTTTAACCTGAAATGAATCACTTTCAGAACATGGATAGGACTTCTCTCCTTGGTGATTGCCAAGAAAGAGTTATATTTTAGACTAAAGAAAGTGAGGAAGATAAAGAAGAAAGAGAAACCGGGGAAAGAGAAATAAAACTGATAACCATGCATAAGCGATAGCTTGCTTGCTTAGCTGCCAGTAACACGTAGACTGCCAGTTTATTTTGTGATTTGGAAAGAATTGGGGATTCACAGTGCAGAAGAGCACACCAGGGATAGTTCAGAATAATTATGGAGAAGAAGGTTTGCAGCAGGAGGAAGACCTTAACCCAGAACCAGGGGCTGACTGGCAACTTTTAGCCCAGGGGGCAAGTACAACCCAGAGGCCCATGGTGCAGCAACTTGGCCCCCCTCCCGCTCTGCCTCTTCCCTGCCTTCTCCCCGCCCCTGTCTGCCACTTTTGCCATCCATGTAACAGTAGTGAAAGGTCGGCTGATGTGAGGACTCCTAGTAAGTTCATGAAAGGGGTGATTGGCTGGGGGATGGTGCTCTCCTCCCACTGGGCTCCCTACATGGTTCTGGCCTTACTCCGCTCCATGTCTGGTACTTAGGCACTCTCACCCACTGTAGACCGCCGCTGGCTGTCCATGCTTCTGGGCTGTGAGCTGTGGGAGGAGAGTGGAGGGGCCGGACAGTGTCAGTGTTCTATAATTTTTCTCGATCCTATACATTTTCTCGACTGTGTCACTTCCAGTGGGGCCGAGTCATCCGAATCAGCTGTTTTCATGACCGCCTTTCTTCATGGCATAGTGGTGAGCCAATCAAAGAACCAATATCTGGAATCTTAAAATGAAATATAAAAACCAATAGAATACTATTATCACGTTACCAATCATATCACCACATTGACAATTGGCTGACAATTTCCAGCTGACACACTGTTGGCTCTGTCACATATATAACCTTTACAGAGTCTAGAATAGAACACATTCCACAGATGTACTTCATACTTTCACATTGCCATTGCAAGATGAAAAGACAAGTAAGATGTGTTTAAATGAGGCAGAGACATGGTTCATGCATGCAGATAAAGATTTTGTTTATTTTTTTTTGGGTCCATTCACAATGTGTATGCTTTACATGTCTCATCTTGATTCTTTCTCCTTTCTTCTGCCGGTCGTACGGAACCGTGCCAGCCGGTACTTTCTCTCCTTCTTTATCCCCATTCTCTAGGTTTTGATTGTAAGGTTAATTTAAGAAAAAAAAAAAAAAGGTCTACATGTATAGCCCGTATTTGAATGTTACATCAATATTGACATGCTCTAGGGAAATTGCTGCCTATATCTGTATACAGAAACAATTTTCCAACCCTTGGTATAATGCAATATGTAACTATAATGCACTACTTAACTGTGATGTATGACTTTCACGACCACCTCTGATATGTTTGCGCTATATGTGTATGACCTAATTCTTAATAAAAATTATTAAAGTTCCATCAAATAAAAATGTTTATATTCTTAATACAAAGTTATAAATATAATAGATGTGTAATACAGGCTGGACCCATGACAAACGTTTTGCCAGAAAACTACAGGTTTTAAGTTGAGAGCACAGCAGAAGATGTTCCCCTTCAAACATCCTGTCTAGGACTGAAACATCAAACTGATGCGCAGGGAAGGAAGGCGGAGCCGTCTCTGCACTGATTACTCTTTGAGCAGCTGAAGTCCACAAACAATAGGCAGCACGTATGAAAAGGAACCAAGAGCTTCACCTGCTGGCTGCATTTAAAAATAACACAAATATTCAATACAACTACACCTAACAAAAGAGAAAAAAAGTTTAACAAAAACACACATTTTAGTCCTGACCACTTTAAGTCTCTATACATAATAGATGCATTTTAAAAGCTAAAAGTGAATTATATTAGATTGCAACACATTATTGTTTCTATCTGCAAGGGTCAGGACTGTGTTATATAAATATAGATTATTAAAGGAAAATTATGAGGCAAATAATTTTCACTCAGCCTCATATTCTGAGCCGACCTGTGACAATGAAACTGTCACAGTTCTGCTCAGTAGATTGGGAAGTGAGCGAACACATACCATCGCTAACTCACTTCTTGATCTATCCGTGCAGAGAGCCGTGACTGTCACTCACAACTCCCTGCAGGGATTCCCCCCCTCCCCTGTCCGATCCTCCAGTGCTGACTGGTGGAACAGACGGGGGAGGTAGCGGATACAGATGGCTCTGCCTCTAGATAGCCAGCTGTCACTCACGCAGCTGGGTGGATCCAGACATAATTGTCGGGATCCGTATCGGCTGCAGCATCTCAGTTATGCCGCGAGCTGTAGCTTGCGGTATACTGAGCTTTGGGTGACGGAAGTACGCTAGTTTGTGTCATCCCGTTACCCTTAGGAGAACTATGGGTAAAAGCACTGACCCCATAGTTCTCCTTTAAATAAGAATACTACAACATCTTTCATCCAGCCAGCAGGATTATCTTTTGGCTCCTTTTACATATTTTCCTCTAATGCTCTAGCTGCTTTGGAGCTGTGTGGAGTTGGCACCCCATGTTTGTAAAACCTGAATACAAATTCAGGTTTTACAAATGCAAAGAGAACACAGCCTTACTTTATTTGCTATGATAAGTGAACATACAATTTACTAAGTCAACATCCTCTATTCAGTTAGTAATTCAACTCCGGTGTGGTCACATCCAAAACTTATTTTTTGTCATCAGCACAGCCCAACAGATAAAAGCAGATATTTCTTTAACCTGAAATGAATCACTTTCAGAACATGGATAGGACTTCTCTCCTTGGTGATTGCCAAGAAAGAGTTATATTTTAGACTAAAGAAAGTGAGGAAGATAAAGAAGAAAGAGAAACCGGGGAAAGAGAAATAAAACTGATAACCATGCATAAGCGATAGCTTGCTTGCTTAGCTGCCAGTAACACGTAGACTGCCAGTTTATTTTGTGATTTGGAAAGAATTGGGGATTCACAGTGCAGAAGAGCACACCAGGGATAGTTCAGAATAATTATGGAGAAGAAGGTTTGCAGCAGGAGGAAGACCTTAACCCAGAACCAGGGGCTGACTGGCAACTTTTAGCCCAGGGGGCAAGTACAACCCAGAGGCCCATGGTGCAGCAACTTGGCCCCCCTCCCGCTCTGCCTCTTCCCTGCCTTCTCCCCGCCCCTGTCTGCCACTTTTGCCATCCATGTAACAGTAGTGAAAGGTCGGCTGATGTGAGGACTCCTAGTAAGTTCATGAAAGGGGTGATTGGCTGGGGGATGGTGCTCTCCTCCCACTGGGCTACCTAGTCAGCATAAGTCAGGACCACCAAATATAAAGGACATCTACCTTAGAGGCACAGCCAAAGAAACATTGAGCAGAATGTGCAGATGAGCTAATCTGGAGGGAACAAGATACCATCTTCTGAGGGACTTAAACACAGTCTCCAATGAAGTTATACAAATACTACAAGTTGCCACTGTTGTCCAAATCTATTTCCAATCCACATCAGACTTGGATGCTTTCGGATCTTTTTCCCTCTTGGACACATGTCTATAGGCAGACGTTGAAGATAAGGAATTTAACTGGGAATAAATAGTGGATATAAGTTTGGGAGTAGCAGAAATATGAAGGCAAATATGTTCACAAATGGTTAAAGCCGTCAGAGGTGGGGTATTAGGATGAAGTGAAGAAACCCAATGTCTGAGTTGAAGGTATCTAAAATATTCAGAGAGCTGGGCTTGCAATCTATCCCTAAAGTGGGTCCAGCCACAGATCGACCCATCATCCAGCAGCTGATGCAAACAGGTAATATTATGGGAAGACCACCATGAAAATGCAGAATGTGATTCTAGATGTGGGAGGAATAAGGGGTTTCCCTGGATAGGGAGGAAAGTTCAGTGTGGGATTGTAATTTGCTATGGTATCTAGTGTTATCCCAAATTTGGAGAGTTTGAAGTAGGAGAGGACTCAACGTCATAGGACATGAGCATGAGGGTTTGCCGCGCAACAATGGAGGAGGGGGTATGTGGAAGTGTAACCATCCGAAAGGCGGAGTCTGATAGGTGGAGGGGCCCTCGGCCAAGCTTTTAGCATATTTGCAAGCATAAGTTCAGGGTTATTCACACCTGCATGGACCATCAAAGCTGTTTTTCCTCTTTCTTTAACCCTTTCACTGCCAAGCCCTTCCGAACAGCTGAGCACGCCATTTATGCAATTTTTCCCATTGATTTGATTTTCAACTGCTGCGTTGCTAGCGTTTGTAAAATACCCACCAAACCATATATATTTTCTGAAAGCGCAGGCCTGGTAGAATAAAAAGATGGTGCTACTAAATTTGTAGCCCCTGCGATTATTGCGCAAAAATGTTTCTCAAATTAACATTAAACTGATAAAAATACACAATTGAATTGATAAAACACACTAAAATCAGTATCAGTGCACAAAAAAGTTATTTTCTGACTAAATCTAAAAGATAAAACTTTATTGAGTTAATAAAAAACAAATAGTTGCAAATTTGATATTGCGCCTTTTTGCGAAAAGGTCAAAAAATTAAGGTACACAAAACTGTAAATAAGCGACTTATGTTAACAATCGTTTTTGCGCTGTGTTTGCGTTGTGATAAAATGATACAGGCGTATATTTAATTGCAACACAAGGTATCACAAGGCATGGCAATGCGTCACAAAACTTTACCATGTACTGCGATGCGTTCTAACAACGCACTGCAGCGCATGTGCATGGCATACACCACAATATGGAGCACATGTATGTTATGTGTGTGTGGGGAGGGGGGTTGTGCTTTTTTTTTTTTTTACACATTTTATTTATTTACTTTACTGTTGGGGGATGGGGGGGGGCTTATGGTGAAATATCTGGGGTCTAAACAGACCCCTGACGTTTCCCTTTTGAAATAGAAAAAGAAATTGAGGACAGAGAGTCCTCAATTTCTTTTTCTGCAGCCTCAGCACTCAGTGAATGGGAAGCACTCAATACAGAGCCTTCCCATTCATTCAGAAACTGCTGATAGTAAATATTTTACTATCAAGTAGCTTCTGAATGGGGAGGAGCCTCTGTACTGAGTACTTCTCCCCATTGAGAAAATTATTGAATGAACAGGAAGTGATGTAAATCACATCCTGTTCTTTCATACTGGGGACACATAGCACTATGTCAAGCAAAACAAATGACAAACGCACTCAACAATTTGCACACGAAATGGGCTTTGAACAGTAAAACAGTAGAAAGTTATCATGGCACACTTACAAACCAGCATGTAAAACAACTTGTCTCACCACTGAGGTTAATAACAGAGGTTTGGATACACGTCTTCTGCAGAAAATATGAAAGTCGCACTGCCGCGCCAAGGCACCTCTTATAGTGCGGTCCTCACATAGTACTATGTGTCCTCAGTTATTTACAAACACCGGAGTGCTCAGACGATCACTCGGGTGTTTGCTCTGCACACAGAGGACCGGTAAATATCAATAATATTTACAGATCCTCCGTTTGGCCATGCACAGAGCCGCTGTCATCCCCAGAAACTGACAGGATGACAGCGGCTCTTGTGTTTCTCACCGCTCGGCCATACTGAATGCCGCGGATTCTCTCCGCCAGCGCCGCTCGCTCCTCTGCCCCCCCCCCGCCGGCGATTTTTTTTCGGATCCGGGCTGCCACAGCCCCTACAAGCGGGGGAGAGCAACGGGGATCCATTGAGGCTCCATAGCGGCTCCAGGCATGAATAGGAGCCTTCAAATGCCAGGGCCGGCGGTGCGCCCGGTAGTTTTGTTAATAGCTGTCATCAGCGGCTTGTGAGCCGCTGATTACATCTATTAATTTACAGGGGACAGTCAGGGGAACAGTTCTACTATAAGTTCATGGTCGCTAAAGCGACCATGAGCTTGTAGCAGAACTGTAAATGCCAGAACTGTAAATGCCACCTCCTGACCTGGCGTTCCAGGAACACCTGGCATACTGACCTGGCGTTTCAGGAACACTTTTGTTCCGCCGTATGCCGTACGGAGCTGGAAGGGAAAGGGTTAATAATGAGAAGAATCGATTCTGTTTTAACAGAACCAATTTCCTCACACAGCAAAGCTGAAGGGATAGCTTTCCAATCAGACTCCAACTTTTCCAAGTGAGACAACAATACAGAAATTTTTTGGGCCTTTTTTTCCCACTGAGATGCTGGGTTAATGATTATCGCCAATGTAGCCTTATGGGCTTCCCTAAGGGAAAGCAGGGATGTGACCGAGTGCTCATTTTCGGCAAAAAAACGGGAGAAGCACATTTCAATATAATAGGCAATAGAGTGAGAAAAAGTAAGAAGGGAGTCATTCATCCTTCAATAAAAATGCAAAGGAGTGAAGGATAAAGCAGAACATTGAACTGTTCTCTGTAATAGCAAGTATCTCCCCGTCGGGTCCGCTCTCTCCAGAGAGCAGAGTAAAGGGGTGTTTTTATAGTAAGCTATCAAACCCCACCTCTTATTTTCATTAAAGGTAGCTTAATAAACCTGAGGGTAATTTTTGTGGAAATATACAGGAGCACATACATTTTCTTTTGTTGCAAGCACACTATTTTAGCTTGGTGGGATGAAAAATAATTAAAAGCAATCCTATGTTTTCAAGGAGAATTAAGTCCCTGCAAGTTATGGGATAAAATATGAAAAGGAGAGGATGTCATCTCCACCACAGTAAGAAAAGTTTGCACATGCAAAACATACTGCAACAAGAGCGTAAGGCCATGGCTGAACTGTCAGGAGGACCTGGTGTCATCAGAGAAAAAAAAAGAAGTAAAGGACGAGAAGAGGAAAGAAGCAGGAGAACGGAACATCAGAGATAAAAAACATAATTACATAATTGCTAAGCGGTGCTCTGAAATACCAAATAGTATTCCAATAAAGAGGGGCTGCCCAACCCACCCGGACTTGGAGGGCGCATCAAAAGTGGAGACAATCCATACCTTATATAAACAATAATAGAAACTTAAAGGAAGAAAGGAAAGCAAAGAAAGAAGAAAGAGAGCAGAGGAGAGGAAGGAATGGAGAGAAAGTGGCAAAGCACAGTGAGTTGCTGGAGATAGAGAGAAAAGGAAAAAAAAAGGTAGAAGGGGAGAAAATAGAGAGCAAAAGATGAGAAAAGGAAATGGAGGGGGACTGAAGGGGAGAGAAAGCAAGAAGGAAAAAGGGGGAATAGAGGAGTGCAGCAAAAGGAAACACCCAGGGTAGCATGAGGATAAGCCTAGTAAGAAGGGATTCAATCATCAAAAATCAGGGTGCTGCACCAGATCCTAGATCACCACAGGAAGTGTAATTTGGAAACATGGAACAAGTTTTGCAACATATCCTTTTGAGGAAGTGAAATAAACTAACATGCTATGACAAAGAACAGGAGTAAACACACGGGGAGGTTATTCACAAAGCTAGCCGAAGGATCAGCCATAGCTCCTGCTGATCCTATGGCTAGATTCAGCCATCAGAGCCCTTCTGTTCAGTCAAATTTACTACAGCCCGTACAGCTCCCGAAGGCGGCTGACCGGCTCCGTCGAGCCGAAGGCATATGCTTCGGCTCGACGGAGCCGAAGTGATACCTGAAGCGGGGCAAACAGATGGCCTTTGGCCCGCCAAAAGCCCCGCAGACGACAGCTGGGCAGGGCCAGCCATGATCTCACGGCTGGCTCCGCCCAGTTGCAATGACAGATCAGTATCTCCAGGTGACCTGGGGACGCTGAACTGTCAATAAACAATGACAACTGGGCGGAGCCGGCCACGACGTCACGGCCGGCTCCGCTCAGTTGTTCATTTGCCGGGACCTGTTAGAAGACTCTAGCAGGTCCCGACCAATAGGAAAGAGTTGGGCGGAGCTAGCTGTCTTTGCTAGCTCCGCCCACTTCACTTCACTTTGGGTGGATTATTCACTCGGTTGCCTTCAGCAGTTTTGTGATGAGCAATGGGGAGTAGCAAGAACAGTTAAAACTGAGGGCAGTGGAAGATAATCAGCTGTATCATATGGTGCTCAAAACATGAAACAGAATGGTAATAAAGTGAGGTAAGGAAAAAACTGTGCTTGCGAAATCAAACAAAAAAGTCTAACTCACAAACTAAGCAGAAAACGGTAATAAATGCAATCCAACTGTTCCATTACGGTAGATAAGGAAGGTGTCAAAATAAAAGACCAGCTAAGAGATGGATCAAATTTAGTTCAAGCTGCTCGACTGGGTACCCAGGAGCAGTTCTTGTAACATGGCACTGACCGTGGTTTGAAGATCTTCAATATCCTCAGGAACATTGCAAATGTGCTTGTTTCCCTGAAGGATCCTATTTTCCAAATCTTATTATTTTTGCATGACTGTGGAGAGGTCAGACTTAATAAAGCTCAGATCCTGCTCATTATAATCCACTTCTGAGAAAACATCATCTATCTTTTACTCCATCTCGTGTAGTCACAAAGCCCAATTCTTTAATCTCCATGGAAAGCTAAGAAGTAATTTTATCGGTAGCGGCCAGAAATTTCCTTTGAAGCAGCAGCTTACATCAAAGAGGGCCGCATTTTGACAAGAGACCTCTGGTTGTTCAGGAGGTGAGTGTGGTGGAAGACTGTTGTTAGAGGAACCGTTGAATGCATCAGCCAATTCCAGGGAATAGACGAGATGCCCTGAAGAGAAAGGTGGAGATGCCATCTTTGCCAGGCATGCCACAGGTGGGGATGCAGACGTTTATCTATATGAGGCAGTCACTCAGGTGTAGATGTTAAGTGAAGAGAAAAGAGAATGAGAATCGATGGATAGCATACTGAACCAATTGTTCACATACCCAGGTGCTGTAGAGTCATATCAACATGTGGCCATCTTGCTTGGCTGCTCACTAGCCCCCCCCCCCGGCAAAGTATATGTTCAATTTAGCTCAGTGAATGAGGAAAAGATCTGATCAGTTCTATTATTCAATTAAGTTAAAGCTAAAATTCTGATTTGTTTTTAAACTCCCTTGCACATGATTGGGTATTCAGAGTGAGCAGAGGATCACCTTGTTTACTCAGTTAACATACAGATTGCAAAGTCAACAAGCTCTACTTCCTAAGAAAATCAACACCAATTTCTCTTTGGATTAGACCTGTGTTTGTTTGGGCTTACTTAGATGAAGTATCCCAGGCGCTTTTCGTTTTGAGGCCATAAGAAAATTCTTATGTATACCTTGTTTCCCTTTTTCTTTCTTAACCAGGACCTAGAGGGTTAATTCTTTTCCACTCATACCAGATAGAATGTGGGCGTTGTCATCCTCGGATGACCAGCCACAACCCAACCCCCAGCTGGGCGGACGCTGTTGACACGCCAGCCTATGACGGCTTGTGATGGGCGTGTGGACTCAGCTGGTTGATGGCGACCTTCGGTCACGTGATGGGTCATGACGTCAATACGTCATGGGCTGAAGTAGACGTCCACGGGGGCCATCGCTGTTGTACATGTTCGGTGAGGCATGCCCGGGCATACAGCGATGGGCGCGATGGGAATGAGGAACTAGACAAGTAGGGCTTTATACCGCAGGACAGCACTCACGCCTCCACTCTTGAATACCACAACATAAAGGTATTTCGCGATCCATATAACTAAATCGGTAACTGCACTATTGGAGGTGAGATCTATACTTTGGAGGTAAAACCTTTACAGATACTATGAGGTGACGGCTATAATTTATGCTATACTCGGGGCATGGGGTGTTCCCATGTGAAAACCTTTTTTCTTTCCTTTTTGATCTTCCCCTTGCTAGGGATGCTCCTTTATTGGTGGAAGACCTTATTTGCTATGGCTGATTTGATGTTTTTCCATGAGCTCGTTGTGGTTTGTCATATACTCTTTAAGGTTACTTATGGTCTTTTCCCACACTCCCTATTACCTTCACACATTCCCTTACTCTTTGCCTATTGGGATCATGCCACCCATAGATGTGTGCTCAATTAATGTCAAATGATACCTTCCTTTATTACATGGGCCCTATTTCTTCCCTAGACGCGGCTACTTCGTCTCTCATCCTCATTCCACCATCTGGGCAGATCTCTAAAACCCTCAAAAATTTCCAAAATCTTGAACTGTGAAATATTGCCCTATGGGGGCACCCGCTTGCTCCACCTAGGACTGGTGAGATTGGCATCTCTACATAACTGTTTGCTAGTCTCTTTATTATTTTGTCTTTTGTCTTCTGTTAACTGCATTGTTTGTCTGTCAGTTGCTGTTATGTACTTATGTCGAACATCCTTTTGGTAATTCATGCTAATTTGGACTATAGACATATTTGGATGCATTTGCTGTTTATTATGTGAATATGTACATCACGTCTGATGAAATGCTAATGAGTTGACTCATGTGAATGTTTTATGCTTTGAATCTAGAACACCTGTAGACCTGATGAAGCGTTGTAGTACGCGAAAAGCGTTGTCGTTATATCCCACCAGTTCAAACCCCCTGAGCTAGACAATAGAAGACTACATGACCTTGCAGCAAACTAGTACACTGTAGACATAGAAATGCACAAATCATGTTCATGACTGACACTATAAATTGACAGAACCACTCAGGATCATGTCAAGAATTAGCATTATTTTTTGAAAATACCTGAATGACCACACTTGGTCCAGCAGGATTCAGATGAGTGGCCCACAAAATCACACAAAATCACATTGTAGGAAGTGTGACCTACATAATGAATTGTATGTGTCAACTGTTTAAATTAATCATGTTCTTGTAGTCTCAACTAGCTAGAGGGCACTGGCTGGCTATTGGAGGTGATCCTTCTAGGTTGTCTCCATAAATTTTACATAGTGAATGACTTTTAATCTTGCATTTAATACATTTATACTCTTTTGTACCTAAACAACATTGTTTGTGAACCATTATGTTGAGTGCCTAAAAAACCCCAGTCCTTACAAACTCCAAATCTCTCTAAACTAAAATAGGGGTGCGGTACTCCCCACGTTACACCATTCCCTTCCCCACATTTTCCCCGCTTTAGCTATCTAGACCTGTGTTTATGTCTTCAGAACATAACTGACTTCTCTCCTTGGTAATTGCTCAGCTGTCCAATGAGATTTCTCATTTAAATGAAGTCTCACATTTAGGGCATCAAAACAGCTTTTCTGCTCTGTGGATCTTCTGGTGTCCAATAGGATTTATATTTGATGTAAAGCTTTTGTCACAATCCAAGCAGGAAAAATGGTTTCTATCTAGTGTGAGTCCTCTGGTAAAAAGTAACATGTGACTTTATGGTTAAACATTTGCCACATTCTGAACATTAATATGGTTTATCTCCTGTGTGGATCCTCTGGTGAACAGTAAGATATTTATTTCGTGAGAAGCCCTTGTCGCATTCTGAACATCTATATGCTTTTTCTCCTGTGTGAATTCTCTGGTGCTGAGTAAGAGTTTGCTTTTGCTTGAAACATTTGTCACATTCTGAACATCGAAATAGCTTCTCTGCAGAGTGAATCCTCTGGTGTTTATTAACCTCCCTGGCGGTATTCCCGAGTGTGACTCGGGGTTAAATTTCCTAGCTAGGAGCGGTAACCCCGAGCCACACTCGGGAATACCCTGAAATCACACTAACCTTGTCCCTCGATCCCCGCGGCATCTCGGCGTCTCCTTCGCACAATGCCGGCATCCGTCTCCAGCGTACGCTAATTGCCTTATCTGAGAAGCACTTTTCACATTCTGAGCATTTATATTGTCTCTCTCCAGTGTGAATCCTCTGGTGAGCATTAAGATTCCCCTTAGTTGTGAAGCACTTGTCACATTTTGAACATCGAAATGGCTTCTCTCCAGTGTGAATCCTCTGGTGTTGAATAAGACTTGCATTTTGTGAGAAGCAATTGTCACATTCTGAACATCTATATGGTTTCTCTCCAGTGTGAATCCTTTGGTGCTCAGTAAGATTTCCCTTTTGGGTGAAGCACTTGTCACATTCTGAACATCGAAATAGCTTCTCTCCAGTGTGAATCCTCTGGTGTTTAGAAATATCTCCCTTAAATGAGAAGCACGTTTCACATTCTGAGCATTTAAATTGTTTCTCTCCAGTGTGACTCCTCTGGTGTTTAGTAAGACTTTCCTTAGTTATGAAGCACATGTCACATTCTGAACAAGGAAATGGCTTCTCTCCAGTGTGAGTCCTCTGGTGTTGAGTGAGATGTCTCTTAGTTGTAAAGCTCTTATCACATTCTGAACATCGAAATGGCTTCTCTCCAGTGTGAATCCTCTGGTGTTTAGTAAGACTTCCCTTAGTTGTGAAGCACTTGTCACATTCTGAGCATTTCAATGGTTTCTTTCCAGTGTGAGTCCTCTGGTGCAGAGTAAGATTTCCCTTAGTTGTGAATCACTTGTCACATTCTGAACAAAAAAATGGCTTCTCTCCAGTGTGAATCCTCTGGTGTAGAGTGAGATGTATCTTTGTTCTAAAGCTCTTATCACATTCTGAACATTTAAATTGTTTCTCTTCAGTATGATGTTTTTGGTGAACAGCAAGCCTTTCCTTTTGTGTGAAGCACTTGTCACATTCTGAACATCGAAATGGCTTCTCTCCAGTGTGAATCCTCTGGTGTTTAGTAAGACTTCCCTTAGTTGTGAAGAACTTTTCACATTCTGAGCATTTAAATGCTTTCTCTCCCGTATGAGTTCTCTGGTGCAGAGTAAGATTTCCCTTTTGAATGAAGCACTTGTCACATTCTGAACATCGAAATTGCTTCTCTCCAGTGTGTATCATCTGGTGGTTAGCTAGAATTCCCTTAGTTATAAAGCTCTTGTCACATTCTGAACATTTAAATTGTTTCTCTTCAGTATGATGTTTTTGGTGAACAGCAAGCCTTTCCTTTTGTGTGAAGCACTTGTCACATTCTGAACATCGAAATGGCTTCTCTCCAGTGTGAATCCTCTGGTGTTCGGTAAGATTTCCCATATTTGTGAAGCACTTGTCACATTCCGAACATTTAAATGGCTTTTCTCTAGTGTGTTGTTGAGTAAGATGTGTCTTATCAAATAATTCCCCTTCATTATTAATCTTCTGGTGAACTGTAAGAAGTGACTTTGAAATTAAGCTTCTCTCACACTCTGAGCACTCGTATAGCTTGTCTCCTCTGGGATTCATTATATATTTTCAGACTGCTCAAATGATAATTGTAGAAAGGATGGCGGATTCCTGAAAAAAAAAGAAATAAACTATATAAGAATCATAGAATATTGACAACAAATAAAGAGAATCTAATAAACCCAATGAGACATTTCACATGTTGCCTGGCATAGAGGTTTGTATGCAGCTTCTTCATTTGCTGGGTTTTCTGGCTAGAATATTCATACAAGCCACATGGTTGCTTTCGGCCAGCCGAACATGCTCTGCATGTTCGATTTAGCCAAAGTGCAGAACGACTTAGAATCAGACGATCCAACATCTGGATCGGCTGAGCCGAAGCTCCAGCAGCTCGCTCGCTGCCGTTCGCCCCTGTTCTCATAGGGGCCGAATGGCAGTGAGTGAATAGCAGGTCCCGGCCAATGAATAACAACTGTGCAGAGCCGGCTGTGATGTCACAGCCGGTTCCGCCCAGTTGTTATTGTTTAATGACAGATCAGCATCCCCAGGTCATTTGGGGACGCTGATCTGTCATTACAACTGGACGGAGTAAGCTGTGAGATCACAGCTGGCTCCACCCAGCTGTCATTTGTGGGGCGAACGGCTGGCCTTCAGCAGGCCATTTGCCTCGCTTTGGTTGCTACTTTGGTTCAGGTGAGCTAAAAACATATGCCTTCAGCTCGGCTGAGCCGCTCCGCCGCCTTCGACTGCTGTACAGGCTTTTGTGAATCGGCTGTTAAGCAGCCCTTCGGTTCAGATTGAACCGTAGGACTCCGGTGGCCAAAGAGAGCCGAAGGATCAGTCGAAGCTAAGACTCGATCCTTAAGCTCTTTAGTGAATAACCATGTATATTGCAATTCTTTTAACTGGGCTCCGAGTCTCCACTGCTGGGGATTGGTGCAGCACAGATGTTTGCTCTTTCACTTAGCTATTCCCCGAATACAGACAGATTCATTAAATCCTGTAACTCACTTATTGTAGTGAAGAAGAAAAATTTTGTTTGGATCATGTTTTACCATATAAATATATACATTATATACAGGGACAGATTTACTCTCCCTGGTGCCCCAAAGCCTTTTTCCTCAATGAGCCCCCCTGGACAATGAGAAATTAAGGTACACATGACAACAATCTACAATCTCTACCAGAAGCGCAATGTGAAAACATGTAAAACTGAGTAAACATTATGAGAGATGCAATGTTTCCAGGTTATTGATTTGCTGATTTATGAATTATCTGTTGCCTGGATTTGAGTTTTAATAGCTAAACCGTCTAAGAAGAAGAGCACCGAGATATACTCTGCCTGCATCCAACATGTCTCTCAGTTCAATGCCCAAAGGATAAAACATGTAAATTGTAAAGCTCACAATCATATAGAGTGCACCTACCTGGTATAATGTAGAATGTTGTCCTATAGAAGCTTCATGTTCTCTTGACCAGCAGTTCTTGTAACTGACCAAGCCCAGCCTCACCTTATATTCATTTCACCACCATTCACTTACATGTGCTGGATCTCCATTGGCTGAAAAGGTGAGATCTACTTCACGAAAGGAATGTTTACATTGTAATGGGGGAGTTTCAGCTGCTCTTTGTTTCAGCTCTCCTTCATTATCACAACCAGGACGAGTTCATTAACATTCTAATATGTAGAAGGAGGACAATAGGAGGGAACCTTTATTGAAAATGAATGGCAGTTGTCTCATCATTAGCATTAACAGGTGACACTATAATTGTATCATTAATGGCAAAAGGGACTGGAGAGTCTTTATTAAAGTATCTATAACAAAAACGTTTTTTAAATGTGAGTAAAAAAGGATTACAACCATTCTGAATTTATTCTTTAGCTATCTGTGAACTATTGGGGAGATTTCCCTTCATTTCCTTTCCTGCAAACACCACAAGAAGGGAGAAAACTTCTCTCCATAGTAAGTGAACTGTTTGCGGCCTAATATTTGGGGTGCCACCACCATGATGATACAAGACTGAACGTATCTGAGGATGCATAGAGAGGTTCCCCCAAATAAGAAGCAGTATTCCAAAAGTATCATCACCTAAAGCATACAGACACTGAGCTCATCCACAATAGAAAGAGATGCAGAAATTAAAGAGGGTTTTATGGTTCATTTATGTTACGGAGCACATGTAAGTTGCTTCCCCTCATCTGTGGTGCCAAAGAAAGCCAACAAATATATTTACATTTAAGATTTCTGTTTATTGGAACATAAAGCACTCCGAGATTAATAAAAACAGCAAAAAATGTTAATTTGGGTCACTTCATTCTGATCTGGCCAATTTCAGATTTCTAGTTGTTAAATTCTCTGTCTGAGGTGAGACCGGGTGTCTGTTTATGTATTCTCCCACCTTCAGCCAAAGATCAATTCATGATTTTTTTGTATCCTGTGATATCCCCACACCCGCATTGATTAGTTAATAAAATTAGCCAATAGGAAGTTGTGCGGCTAGACTATACTCAAGAACCATGGGAATATCATGAGATTCTTAATCGTGAACAAACAGCGAGTGCAGTAATTCAAGAAAACTATAATACCTGCTGGAATTAGAAAACAATCATTTGATTAGATCATTCATGGGAAAAGCTTTTATTTTTGTTTTCAGTAATGGCTGACACACCCTGGCCGAGTTTGCCTGGGGGAAGGATGGATGTTTCCAGGCAGTTAATTCTGCTTCTCGTTAAAGAGGCCCTTGCCATTTATGCTCCTTCCTCTATAGGTGAAGACATACCAGTTGGCCTGATGGCAAGTTACATATTTGTAGATAAATGTTTTGTTAGATACTGTATATTTGGGGGCTGGGACATGCATGCATATAAGGACACCATCTAATGTTTGTAACAAGCTTTACACTCCAATGGTGGATTTAAAAGCTTATTGTAAGTAATCCAGTAAAATTCTATTCTTAATTAACAAAACAGTGGCATTACAATTATGCTCAATGCTAATCCCTGATACATATATTAAACATAAATATAACACAATATGAGAGACTAGTAAGGTTCTACAAGTGTGAAAGGCTTTAGATACACTGGAGATTTCACCCATATGAACATTTCATTCCAAAACCAAGAACACCCCTCCTTGCATATATACCAGCTTTCACTCTTCTGGGAAGGTTTCCCACAAGATTTAGGAGTGTGTCTGTAGACATTTGAGCCTCTTGTGCCAAAATAGCATTTATGAGGTGAGATACTGATGTTGGGCAATGCATTCCAATTCATCCCAAATATGTTCAGTGTGGTTTAGGTCAAGGATCTGTGTAGGCCACTTACATTTCTGCACAATAAATTCAGCAAATCATGTCTTTCTAAAAGTGGCTTTGTGCACAGGGGCACAGTCATGCTGAAACATAAAACAATTGCCACAAGGGTAGAGGCAGTCAGTTACCTTAAACATCTTTGTATACTGTAGAATTAATAGTACCCTTTACAGTGTTATGAATGACTGCATGAGGAGAAACTTGTAGCAGCGGGCATGGACAGGACCGATCAATTTCTCCATATTTGGGGACGTGGCCTCTTTTTTGCTCTTCAGCGACGTTTGGGGAAATATTTGGGTCTTTAGACTACCATACCCCTACTTCAATTTTTTAAAATGTTTTGCCCTTTACTGAAAACGCCTGAACTCAAAAACTTGGAGGGGTGGCCACAGACCTTTGGTCATATTGTAGGTGTAATGGTTTGGTGTCTACAAATCATTCCCATTGCAGACATTGGAATACTATCATCTAATTTTGAACTGTCCGTGGTGGTCTATTGGACCATTCTCTATAAAGTAAATCCTGCACAAGTATGAGAAATGAAATAGGTGACAATATACTTTATGGTCTGATTTCTGTATTTCCCTGATATCAGTACTCACTCCAGTGAATTAGAGAAAAAGAGCCTGGTGAGATTCAGGTAAACCAACACATAGAACAGATTTATGTCTCTCTATTTTAAATTGCTTTCCTCTTTGTTTTACCATGTCCTTTCTCAGACTGATTTTTCAATGTCCCCTATTATTATGAGCACCTGAGGCAATCTTAGTATGATAATGAGAAAATCTGCAACATCTGTATGTCTTTATGGGAGGAAACTTTAAAAATAACTCACTGAAAAAAGAAACTCCCTATTGCAGGGGGTGCTATAATTTTATGTGTATCACAGTGCGGATATTTTGGAAAAGTGATGGGCCAATCAAAGAACCAATATCTGGAAACTTAAAATGAAATATGAATACCTATAATGTACTTTTCTATATCTATATACTGATTGGTATGGTTGACAATTTCCAGCTGTCACATATATAACCTTTACAGAGTTTAGAATAGAAGACATTCCACAGATGTACTTCATACTTTCACATTCCCATTGCAAGATGAAAAGACAAGTAAGATGTGTTTAAATGAGGCAGAGACATGGTTCATGCATGTAGATAAAAAAAATTGTTTATTTAGGTTCCATCAAATAAAAATGTTTATATTTTTAATACAAAGTTATAAATATAATAGACGTGTAATACAGGCTGGACCCATGACAAATGTTTTGCCAGAAAACATCCTGTATAGGACTGAAACATCAAACTGATCGGCAGGGAAGGAAGGTGGAGCTGCCGAAGCTTCGGCTCAGCCGATCCAGATGTTGAGTTGGCTGAGCCGAAGTCCTTCTGCACGTGCAGCAAAAGCTAGCCAATGTACGGCTGATTTCAGCTGATGTACGGCTGAAATCAGTTGTAAAAATCTGAAGTGAATAGTGAAAAGTGAATAGCCGAACTGTAAATAGTGAATAGCAAATACTCACATTGCATTGCTACTGGTCAATAAATGTAGTCCCTATTTATTTTATTCACTAGATATATGCTATAGGCGGTCTCCCTAATCTTCTAAAGAAGCCAGACCGGCGAAACACATCAAGGCTGGACCCATTGCACAACATCGGTATGAAATCAAAGAGGACTATTATGGACATTTCAATCAATCACGGACATTTGAAAAAGATAAGCAATCATGATATCGCATAGAAATAAGGAGTTGTGCAAATGAGGTCTAGGGAGATGTTACGCCTTGGGATATGAATTTTATCTGGTCTATTTTTTATTTGACTGTATATATATCTAATCATTATGTATTTTACAAATGAACATGCTGTCAAAATTAAAATCAATCATTTATTAATGAATGAATATCCATATGTGTGATTTAGTCCCGCGCTATCCGGATACGACACTTTTAAAGCCCCATTCCTTCTCCTCTTTTTTATATATGTATTATTTGGGGGTGTGGTGTCTCATTTTCATTGGTGGTTCAATACAAAAAATGTTTTTATGTGAATAGCCGAACAACGTTCAACTCACTTCGCTTTGGGTGGGTTATTCACTGGTTATTCACTGGTGCTCAAAACATGAAACAGAATGGTAATAAAGTGAGGTAAGGAAAAAACTGTCCTTGAGAAATCAAACAAAAAAGTCTAACTCACAAACTAAGTAGAAAAGGGTAATCAATGAAATCCAACTGTTCCATTATGGTAGATGGGGAAGATGTCCAAATAAAAGACCAGCTAAGAGAAATGTTGCAGAATGAAGAGCTCTTGGAACACCAGGTAAGTTAAAGCAAAAAAAATAAATCAGTCACCCGGATCGGCTGTCGAAGCTTGAGAGGAGCAGAATCTCCCTGTCAATCCGTGACGGTTTTGGGATTTACGTTCCCACAGCAGAGTCGGACGGTGCTCCTTTGGGGTTGGAGGTGGAGGTGTGGAAGGAGCAGCGGTAGCAGAGATTGTGAGTTGTAGTTGTTTCAAGAGGGATCCAGCTTCTTCCAAGGAAGAGAATGAGTAAACTTGGTTTCCATAATTAAAGACAACTTCAAACTGAAATCCACACTTCACGCCATATTGTAACAAAGTGCTCAGACAAGGCTTGAACACTCTCCATCTCTGTAGGGTTAGGGGAGCCAGATCCACAAGGATTTGGTAGTTGTAGTTCTGAAAACATAAAGACAGCTTTTCCCATGTGGCTTGCAAAATAGCTTCTTTGGTCTTGTATAACGTTGGTATAAGAATGATATCTCTCAGGGGCTCCGTTGGTGTGTTTAGGACCGAAAGTGCGGTGGATCAAATCTAGTTCAAGCTGCTCGAACGGGTACCCAGGAGCAGTTCTTGGAACATGGCACTGACCGTGGTTTGAAGATCTTCAATATGCTCAGGAACACTGCAAATTTGTTTGTTTCCCCGACGGATCCTATTTTCCAGATCTTCTAATTTTTGCATGACTGTGCAGAGGTCAGACTTAATAAAGTCCAGATCCTGCTCATGAGAATCCACCTCTGAGAAAACATAATCTATCTTTTACTCTATCTCGTGTAGTCACAAAGCCCAATTCTTTAATCTCCTTGGAAAGCTAAGATGTAATTTTATCGGTAGAGGCCAGAAGTTTCCTTTGAAGCAGCAGCTTACATTTTTCAAAGAGGGCCGCATCTTGACAAGAGACCTCTGGTTGTTCAGGAGGTGAGTGTGGCGGAAGACTGTTGTTAGAGGAGCCGTTGATTGCATCAGCCAATTCCAGGGAATAGACAAGATGCCCTGAAGAGGAAGGTGGAGATGCTATCTTTGCCAAGCGCACCATAGGTGAGGAGCCTGGAGTCTGTGACTGAATCTGGGATGCAGACTTTCGTTTATGCATGAGGCAGTCACTCAGGTGTAGATGTTAAGTGAAGAGAAAAGCAGATCAGAATTGATGGATAGCGTACTGAAATAGCTGATCACATGCCCGGGTGCTGTAGAGTCATATCAACATGCGGCCATCTTGCTTGGCTGATCACTAGCGCCCCCCGACAAAGTATATGTTCAATTGAGCTTAGTGAATTAGGAAAATATCGGATCAGTTCTATTATTCAAATAAGTTAAAGCAAAAATTCTGATTTGTTTTGAAACTCCCTTGCACATGATTGGATATTCAGATATTGTTTACTCAGTTAAGTGAACATACAGATTGCAAAGTCAACAAGCTCTACTTCCTAAGTAAACCAACCCCAATATGTCTTTGGATTTGACCTGTGTTTATGTCTTCAGAACATAACTTACTTCTCTCCTTGGTAGTTTCTCTGCTGTCCAATAAGATTTCTCATTGAAATGAAGTGAGACTCACATTCAGAACATCAACACAGCTCTTCTGCTCTGTGGATCTTCTGGTGTCCAATAGGATTTATATTTGATGTAAAGCTTTTGTCACAATCTAAGCAGGAAAAATGGTTTCTGTCCAATGTGAGTCCCCTGGTAAAAAGTAACATGTGACTTTATGGTGAAACATTTGCCACATTCTGAACATTAATATGATTTCTCTCCTGTGTGGATCCTCTGGTGAACAGTAAGATATTTCTTTCGTGAGAAGCCCTTGTCACATTCTGAACATCTATATGCTTTCTCTCCTGTGTGAATTCTCTGGTGCTGACTAAGAGTTTGCTTTTGGTTGAAACACTTGTCACATTCTGAACATTGAAATAGCTTCTCTGCAGCGTGAATCATCTGGTGTTTAGTAAGATTTCCCTTAACTGAGAAGCACATTTCACATTCTGAGCATTTATATTGTTTCTCTCCAGTGTGAATCCTCTGGTGAACAGTAAGATTCCTCTTAGTTGTGAAGCACTTGTCACATTCTGAACATCGAAATGGCTTCTCTCCAGTGTGAGTCCTCTGGTGTTCAGTAAGACTTCCCTTTCGTATGAAGCACATGTCACATTCTGAACATCTATATGGTTTCTCTCCTTTGTGGATCCTTTGGTGCTCAGTAAGATTTCCCTTTTGGGTGAAGCACTTGTCACATTCTGAACATCGAAATAGCTTCTCTCCAGTGTGACTCCTCTGGTGTTTAGAAAGATCTTCCTTAAACGAGAAACACTTTTCACATTCTGAGCATTTAAATTGTTTCTCTCCAGTGTGAATCTTCTGGTGTTTAGTAAGACTTTCCTTAATTGTGAAGCACTTGTCACATTCTGAACAACGAAATGGCTTCTCTCCGGTGTGAGTCCTCTGGTGTTGAGTGAGATGTCTCTTAGTTGTGAAGCTCTTATCACATTCTGAACATCGAAATGGCTTCTCTCCAGTGTGAATCCTCTGGTGTTTAGTAAGACTTCCCTTAGTTGTGAAGCACTTGTCACATTCTGAGCATTTCAATGGTTTCTCTCCAGTGTGAGTCATCTGGTGCCTTGTAAGATGTCCCTTAGTTGTGAAGCACTTGTCGCATTCTGAACAAAGAAATGGCTTCTCTCCAGTGTGAATCCTCTGGTGTAGAGTGAGATGTATCTTTGTTCTAAAGCTCTTATCACATTCTGAACATTTAAATTGTTTCTCTCCAGTGTGAATCCTCTGGTGAACAGTAATACTAGCCATTCGTGTGAAGCACTTGTCACATTCTAAACATCGAAATAGCTTCTCTCCAGTGTGTATCATTTGGTGGGTAGTAAGACTTCCCTTAGTTGTAAAGAACTTTTCACATTCTGAGCATTTAAATGGTTTCTTCCCAGTATGAGTCCTCTGGTGCAGAGTAAGATTTCCCTTTTGAATGAAGCACTTGTCACATTCTGAACATCGAAATAGCTTCTCTCCAGTGTGAATCATCTGGTGTTTAGAAAGATTTCCCATATTTGTGAAGCACTTGTCACATTCTGAGCATTTAAATGGTTTCTCTCCAGTATGAGTCCTCTGGTGCCGACTAAGATATTCCTTTAGTGTGAAGCACTTGTCACATTTTGCACATCGAAATAGCTTCTCTCCAGTGTGAATCATCTGGTGTTTAGAAAGATTTCCCATATTTGTGAAGCACTTGTCACATTCTGAGCATTTAAATGGTTTCTCTCCAGTATGAGTCCTCTGGTGCAGAGTAAGATTTCCCTTTTGAATGAAGCACTTGTCACATTCTGAACATCGAAATGGCTTCTCTCCAGTGTGAATTATCTGGTGTTTAGAAAGATTTCCCATATTTGTGAAGCACTTGTCACATTCTGAGCATTTAAATGGTTTCTCTCCAGTATGAGTCCTCTGGTGCAGAGTAAGATTTCCCTTTTGAATGAAGCACTTGTCACATTCTGAACATCGAAATGGCTTCTCTCCAGTGTGAATTCTCTGGTGTTTGGTAAGATTTCCCATATTTGTGAAGCACTTGTCACATTCTGAACATCTAAATGGCTTTTTTCCAGTGTGTTGTTGAGTAAGATGTGTCTTATCAAATAATTGCCCTTCATTATGAATCTTCTGGTGAACTGTAAGAAGTGACTTTGAAATGAAGCTTCTCTCACACTCTGAGCACTCATATAGCTTGTGTCCTCCGGGATTCATCATGTTCTAACGAATAACAACTTAGCAGTAGTAACTTTTCAGACTGCTCAAATTATAGCTGTAGAAATGATGGTGGATTCCTGAAAAAAAGAAATAAACTATATAAGAATCATAGAATACTGACAACAAATAAAGAGAATCTAACCAATCTAATGAGACATTTTACATGTTGCCTGGCATAGAGGTTTGTATGCAGCTTTTTCTTTCGCTGGGTCTTCTGGCTAGAATATTCATACAAGCCACACGTTTTCTTTATTTTATATCAAAGGCTGTGCATGTACAAATTTACATTTTTCTAGTTCTTTGTGGAAAACACTTTGGGGGTTATTCACAAAGCTGCCAAAGTCAGCCGAGTGAATAACCCAGCCATAGTGAAGTTAGCCAAACTGCATTCAGCTATTTACTCCAGCTCAGTATGGCTGATTTCAGCTGTACTTTGGCTGCAATCAGCCGTACATCGGCTGCCTTCGGCTGCCAAAGTGAAGAAGGACTTCGAATAAGCCGATCCAACATCTGGATCGGCTGAGCCGAAACTACAGCACCTCACTCGCTGCCATTTACCTCTATTCTCATAGGGGCCAAACGGCAGTGAGTGAATAGCCGAATGCCGGCTCGGCTATTCTGCTCAATACCTCCATGGTACCGAGCAGAATAGCAAATCAGTCAAAAGATTGTTAAAAAATGAATAAATTGCAAAACGATTTTTAAAAAGCTAACAAATAGGAAGATTAAATTTAAATAAAAATATTTTAAAGAAAAAAAACAACTGTTTCCTATTGGCCGGCACCTGCTATAGTCCTGTAGCAGGTCCCGGCCAATGAATAACAACTGTGCGTAGTCAGCTGTGACATCACAGCCGGCTCTGCCCAGTTGTTATTGTTTAGTGACAGATCACTGTGCAACACACACCTGTGTTGCACAATGCCTGTGCTGATGATAAAGAAAAAGCTCTAGGCCCAATCATATCTCTGCAGCTCCCCCTTCCCCAATCACATATCTAAAGACCCCCTTCTCCAATCACATCTCCGCAACCACTCATTCTCCATTCACATCTCCGCTGCCCCCCCTTCTCCAATCACATCTCCGCAGCCCCTCCTTCCCCAATCACATATCTAAAGACCCCCTTCTACAATCACATCTCCGCAGCCCCCTCTTCTCCAATGATATCTACGCAGCCCCCCTTCTCCAATCACATCTTCGCAGCCCTTCATTCTCCAATCACATATCTAAAGACCCCCTTTTCCAATCACATGTCCTCAGTCTCCCCTTCTCCAATCACATCTCTGCAACCCCTCCTTCTCCAATCACATCTCCGCAAACACTCCTTCTCCAATCACATCTCTGCAACCCCTCCTTCTCCAATCATATCTCTGCAGCTTGCCCTTCTCCAATCAAATCTCCACAGCCCCTCCTTCCCCAATCACATATCTAAAGACCCCCTTCTCCAATCACATCTCCGCAACCACTCCTTCTCCAATCACATCTCCGCAACCACTCCTTCTCCAATCACATCTCCGCAACCACTCCTTCTCCAATCATATCTCTGCAGCCCCCCTTCTCCCATCACATCTCCGCAGCCCCTCCTTCTCCAATCACATTTCCGCAGCCCCCTCTTCTCTAATCATATCTCCGCAGCCCCCCTTCTCCAATCACATCTCCGCAGCCCTTCATTCTCCAATCACATATCTAAAGACCCCCTTTTCCAATCACATGTCCTCAGTCTCCCCTTCTCCAATCACATCTCTGCAACCCCTCCTTCTCCAATCACATCTCCGCAAACACTCCTTCTCCAATCACATCTCCGCAACCCCTCCTTCTCCAATCATATCTCTGCAGCTCCCCCTTCTCCAATCACATCTCCGCAACCACTCCTTCTCCAATCACATCTCTGCAACCACTCCTTCTCCAATCATATCTCTGCAGCCCCCCTTCTCCCATCACATCTCCGCAGCCCCTCCTTCCCCAATCACATATCTAAAGACCCCCTTCTCCAATCACATTTCTGCAGCCCCCTCTTCTCCAATGATATCTCCGCAGCCCCCTTCTCCAATCACATCTCGGCAGCCCCCTCTTCTCCAATCAAATGTCTGATCTCCAATCATATCTCTGCAGCTTGCCCTTCTCCAATCAAATCTCCACAGCCCCTCCTTCCCCAATCACATATCTAAAGACCCCCTTCTCCAATCACATCTCCGCAACCACTCCTTCTCCAATCACATCTCCGCAACCACTCCTTCTCCAATCACATCTCCGCAAATCGCCGGGCTGCTGGATACCGATCCGGCGGCCGGCAAGTCCCACCATCTATGCACAGGGATTGTGCTGGGCCCCCCCAGGCTGAGGCCCCGGTGCCGGAGCACCGGTGGAAGTTCCGCCACTGCTAGTACATCTCATAAAATGTGTACATATTGAAAATCCTGTGTTTAATCTCACAAGTGATGTACAACTCCCTCTTAATCTACATAACCATATGTGAAGTCCATTACTTCTGGATACAATAAAGTCCTTGAAATATGTGAGGATATATCTTCCAACTTGTATAATCAACACCACGTCCGTGAATGCATAAACAATTAGTGAATAAGTGCTCTCCAGTCTCCACCGTGCTCAAACATAAGATCTGGCCGCACTCACCGATTCCTATTGCTCACCGTATTTCAGATGAACAATTAGTGCTTTGCTGATATATAGAACCAAATCCTCTCCTTTGTTTTTAATCCGACAATAAATTGGGGTAGATTCCTCCCAACTCTGGCTTATCTTTCCAAACCCGTGTAAAACTATTCCTCAATTTTCCACCTTCTCTTGTGCTCAGAGAGAGAAAAAAAGGCTTCCCATAGTGTAGTATGTCAGAATAAATGTATTTAAAATGATTAAAATGCACTTACAATTAAAATAAGGCAATTGCACATGGATTGTGTCCACTGGAGCTCCTGTCTCTATGATTGCAATGCTCGCATAGATCCGCCAAACTGATGCATTTCGTCACTATTGACTTCCTCTGAGGCGACGGTCTGCATACGAGCATTACAAACTCCTTTCCTCTTTTATATCACACATAATGGTAATCAAATTCCTGCCACTAGGTGTCACTGTATTCTAGTGTGTATAATCTCTTAAAACAGTTTCAAACTGGACTCCATAATATATACATACAATGAAAATCTTACAATACATAAAAACATTTAACATTTAAGAGAGTCGAGGAGGATGCATACACGGGATATTCAATGGATATATGACGTGAATTAATTCCAGTCCTGAACAAACTGGATCTAATATATTTATATATAAAATTGGCAAAAACACAATGTTAAAATATGTAGTAACAAAAGATGGGGGGGATCCATGTTAAAAAAGGGGAACCATATAAACTGTATGCTGCAAAAGGGACCATGGCTAAGATATTTGAAGGATGGTGTGGGAAATGTTTAAAAACATAGTGTGGGAAATGTATATTATATATATACATATATAAAGACAGTCTTCATAGAATGCATAGTAGTATATATAAACTTATAATGTGAATAACAAAATGATACAAAAACAATAACTTAGGTATATGAAGGAAGGTGTGGGAAATGTCATAATATATAACATGTCCATATAACTCTATCTCAAACAATCTTAATAGATTGCATAATGTTGCATAAACTTCTAATGAAAAAAACATAAACCGGTATAAAGCAAAATGCTACAAAGAACAATAACTAAGACATATAGAGGATGGTGTGGGAAATGTTTTGGTATAACTTATAAACATAGTGTGAAAAATGTTTACTTGTGTATGTATACCGTATATGATAAATAGGGAACATAAAGCTCTGTATCAAACAAACTATAATTGCATGGTGGTGCATAAACCTTCTAATGAACTAAGACAAGTAATGGGGAAATAATGAAACCATCTAAAAACACTTAAATAATTAGACGCGATTATACCAATTTAGTCATTCCTTAAAAAACTGTTCAAATGCGGTTCAATGTTCAAACCTCTAGAGACCATAGTGTCTAACAAATATGTCCACTTTGTTTCTCTTTGAGAGATTTCTCTTTTTAAATGATTCCCTCTCCAGTATTTCATAGCTCTATCAACTCCACAAAATTTTAGACTCGATGGGTCCTTGTTGTGGCACAGTTTAAAATGTTTAGATACACTAAGTTTAGTGAACCAATTTTTAATATTAATGTGTTCCTGTATCCGAATCTTAAGCTGTCTCGCGGTCCTCCCCACATATTGTTGCCCACACGGCATTCGAGCAAGTATGTGATATGCGTTATTCCACAGGAAATACATTTGTTTATATTAAACCTCTTATTATTTGTATTAGACTGGAATTGTGTTATATTTATTTTTTATTTTGTTAAGCGGCAACCTACACTTCTCCCACACGGATAAAATCCTATTCCATTAAACAATGTGAGTGGTTTTTTGGGGGGTTCTATAACATTATGCATTAATGTGGGGGACATTTGGTTTGCTTGGTAAGATATAGTACTTTGTCCTTCATTAAAATATTCCAATGTTTAACCATATTCTGCCCTAATTCTTTATATTGAATTGAATAATCTGTAACAAAAGTAATAGTATAATCCTTATTATTTATATTTCTTGTTTTTAATAATTCACCTCTATTAGTTTGACCTATTTTTCTTTTTCTTTTTATCCATCTCCAACTTGTTATACCCCTTTTCTAAAAAAACGGTTTGCGATATCGTTAGCCTGTATCTCAAAATCTTTATCTAAAGTACACTTACGTCTAACTCTCGTTAATTGTCCCTTGGGTATTCCAGTGATCCAATTACGATGATGGCAACTGTTTGGCAACTGTTTGTGGGTATGTAACTAAAAGGCCTGGTTCACACCTGGGCCATTTGTAGCGCGTTCGAACGCTCTGCAAAACGCTCAAACACCGAAATCCAATTATTTCCTATGGGTATGGTTCACACCTGGGCTTATTACAGGCCGTATGAACGCACTAAAAAATGCCCTACGCCCAAAGAAGTACAGGAGCTTCTTTGGGGCGTTTTTGTCGCGCGTTTCTATTGGGATACAGCCAAGTAGCCCTCAGAAATGCGTGTTTGTCGCGTGTTTTTTTACCGCGCACCGCGGTACAAACACGCGTCGGCAAACGCGCATATTCGATACGCCTAGGTGTGAACCAGCCTTACGATCTGTTGTTTTAAAGAATGTTTTTGTACATATTTTCACTGTAATGTAAAGATCCAAAAATCGGATCCCTTCTTCACTACTATGTTTGGTGAACTTTATTCCATATTCATTCTGGTCAATAATGTTCCAAAATTTGGATAGAGATGTCCTGTCCCCTTGCCAAAGCACCACGATATCGTCTATATACCTTCGCCAGAGGGACAGGCCCTCCCACTTTGTGCTAAAAATGACCTCCTCTTCCCATCTGGCCATGAATACATTTGCTACACTCGGGGCGAATTTAGCGCCCATAGCAACACCTCTGTGTTGGAGATAATATTTCAAACTATACCAAAAATTGTTATTCCGCATCGCGAAGTCTGTACATTTAATGATAAAATCTCTCTGTTCATTCTATAGTTTATCATCCTTTGTTAGTGCCCATAACACAGCTTCCAAACCTAATTTTTGATCAATATTCGTATATAAGGATTAAACATCCATTGTAACAAAAATTAGATCCTTTGTATCTTTTATTCCATCTAGGATTTTTATAACATCACTGCTGTCTTTTAAATAAGCTCTTGTCTTATTAACCAGCGGTTGTATAAAATTGGTCCACATACTCCCCTGTGCGTGATAGTAACGATTCAATATCGCTCACAATTGGCCTACCCGGAGGGTTAGTCGCATCTTTATGTATTTTTGGCAAAAAATATATTACCGGTATTCTTGAGGTGGACGGTAACAGATATTTATATTCTTTTTTATTTAAAATCCCTTTGTTCCATTCATCTTTCAACAGTTTCTCTAATTCCTTCTTATATTTACTAGTGGGATCATTACATAATTTTTTATAGGTATCCTCATCTCCCAATATTCGAGCCATTTCCCTCTCATAATAATAACATCTATCTAGAACTACAACTCCTCCCCCTTTATTTGCGGGTCTGATTATTATATCCTTCTTGCTCTCCAAACTGTTTATCCCACAGCTGATGTAACTCTTATCTCGTGTATGCTGGAATTTAATTTCTATGTGATGATTCGAACTGTTTTGTGGATTGAAAACAGAATTATTCTTTAATGTTGTATGAACAAATCTATCCGATATTTCTCCTCTGTTCCCTCTCACCATTGAACCCTGTGAATTAGCATAATATCTTTTTATATTTAACTTTCTAACAAATGTATTCAAATCAATATAGGTGTCAAATTTATTTAAATCTTTTACTGGTGCAAACTTAAGGCCTAAATCCAACACCCTATTTTCCTCCTCCGTTAAGGGCCTGGAACTAAGGTTAAAAATTCCCTTACCAGTTAATCCCATTTTCTTCTTGCTCTGTACTCTCTTACCTCCCCTACACCCCCTTCTCTTCCTCTGGTTTCTCTCTGCCATAGTCTGGGTGGGAAATTTCTTCCCTGGTGCCATCTGTGGTTCCCATGCTCTCTGTGCCAATGATTCCCTCTTCTTTTTATATTTGGTGTCCAATAATTCTCTCTCCCTTTGTTACGACTGCGGGAAGTGCAATGGTTGGATCACAACTGCGGAGTAGGGGATCAGTCAGATATGAATCTCAGGCGTCACTCACAATCTTAACGGTGAGTTTGAGATTCTATCATCATGTAATAAACGTAAATCAACACAAATGAAAACGGTACTATTGAGTCATAGCCAGTGGTTGCGAACTTAGATACAGGAATGCAGTAGGTGGTGCTGGGTTAAGGAAGAATCCCGAATAGCAGTTTAGCACACAGTCTATATATGAGCCAATATGCAGAGTAACAGCGGTGCCCTCCCACAGGTATGGTACTTGCGGTTTGGTAGCGGCTGATGGTGGCTGAGTCTATCAGGTGGCTCCCACAGCAACACTGCGCAGGTCCGTCTTCCAGATGGCAGCAGGGTGCTGTGCAGGTTCGTGAGGCGGCAGGATGGTCTGCAGGGTTGAGAGGCAACAAGGTGGTGTGCAGGTTCGTGAGGCAGCAGGCGTTCAGACCTCAATCACGGAACGCCATGCTGCCTCATCCATGCCTTTAAATAGGGCCAGGAAGTGGGGAGGGACCGCTGATCGGCCCGAACAACTTCCGCGTTCCACCGTGGAAAGCAACCGCCCCGTCACAATCAGGAGTTCGTGCGGCTTCCGCGTTCCACGGTGGAACGCAGAAGGCCGCGGTGGGGAAATCAGAGGCAGCCGAGTCGGCGGTATTACACCCTTCTCCTCTCTCTCTCATATGCTGATAATACTTCGGGGCCCATTGTCTCTCCTGTGTATGTCCCCAGGAGCCTGATGGGCATGTATTCCGTCCCCGTTCTAAAAAATCTCTCCTATCCTGACCCTGTTCTCTAATATTAGATCTATCATCTTCATGTTCTAATAGGGGATGGTATCTTTGCGACGTATGAATAGGGGACTGTTCTCTCTGTCTCACCCAACTATTGTTCTCTGTAGGTTTTTTATCTTTTCCTTTTGATCCTTCTTTCTCCCTTTTTTTTATTTTCTTTTGTACAGGTTTCCATTCTGACACTGTTTCAATAACCTCCTCATTTTCCTCTTCAATGCTCTCCTCACCTTTGTCTTTGGAATATTATTTAGAGATTCCTCTACTTTATTCTGCCATTTGTACACTCTCTATTATTTCTATAATCTAGTGTATCTCTAATATATTTTTTATGTTTATTTTCTCTTAGTTGTTTATTCTTGTTCATTAGATGTGACTCTAATTGCTTAGATAACAACATATGTTGCTCAGAATCTGCATGGGGAGCCAACTTTTCTCTCAAAGTGTTAATCTTAGTTCCCGCTAGGTCCAGCTTTCTTTTCTTTCTATTAATTAATATCTGCATCAATTGTTGCTCACTATGTTGAAAAAAAGAAAACCCTTCCTTTTGGGCGTCTACCCCTTTTAACCCATCGTTCGGTGGTACATCCCACCTCAACCTTCTAGGTGTCAGACCTTCCTTTAAATACCGTTTGTGTGTTACCAAGTCCCACCATAAGATTAATTCTTTTCTAGAGAGTATTACAACAATTTCTTCCAAGTTGACCTCTCTTGATTTAACAAAACTAAAAATGTCCATAGCTGCAATTATAAGTGTTCCACACAAAGTGTGGAGCAATTAGTAATGTTAGATAGAAAAAAAAACTGCGCTAGGAATCAAATAACACTCTAAGAGCAGCTGTGCTTAATAGGTGAGTACACCCAAAATAGGAAAAAAGAAAATGGCACTGCGCTTCACAAACAAAAATAGCATTCCTAAAATGTTAGAAAAATAGTATGA
This sequence comes from Nanorana parkeri, assembly GCF_000935625.1. Taxonomy (NCBI): domain Eukaryota; kingdom Metazoa; phylum Chordata; class Amphibia; order Anura; family Dicroglossidae; genus Nanorana; species Nanorana parkeri. The sequence continues at coordinate 135,144 of NW_017308682.1, forward strand.
TATGTGAAATTGTCACAAAGTGATAAACAATTTTGTGTCATACACAGTCTTTCCTCATGGTTTAGGTAATCTAACCCCTTTATTAGCTTTATCCAGCTTAAGGACATCCCTTCTGTGGATAGGTAACCGAAACTGAACTGCATACTCAAGATGTGGCCAGACCAGTGTTTTGTACAGGGGCAGAGTTATGGATTTGCCTTTAGAATACATTCCCTTTTTTTATGCATGATAATACCCTGCTCACCTTATTTGCTGCTGTCTGCCATTGCATGCTACTAAGGTCTCCCAAATCTTTTCACCCCTCTGATTCCCCCAGTGCAACGCCCATTAATGAGTAGCTTGCTCTGGTATTTCTAACTCCAAAATGCATAACCTTACACGTCTCAATATTAAGCCTCATCTGCCATGTCGATGCCTAGCCACCTATTTTATCCAAATCTTCCTGTAATATTTCTGTGTTATGTCGAGTTTATGACCCTACAAATTTTGGTATCATCAGCAAGAATTAAAATCAAGGTACACTACTCTTTCCTCTGTCTAGGTTGCCACTCACCTCCTCATTGAACGCTATTAGGTTGGTTTGACATGAACGGTCTTTCCTGAAGCCATGTTGCTTGTCACTTATGATTAGGGATGGGCTGTATGTTCGAGTCAAACATGAGTTCAACTCGAACATCGCTAGTTCGTGTATATGCAGAACACACAAACTATAAGGATGTTCGTGGTCTGCTCGACCGCTCAACATCCCACAAGGCAATGCACCTTGTGAAGCCCTAATTGGCTAAAGGCTTGCACCCGACCACAGGTCAGTTGCAAGACTTTGCCCAATCAGGGTTCAGTACTCTCTAAGAGCCATGATTGGGCAAAGCCATGATGACTTCTCCTCATAATGGCTCACCTGTCAGATGACGTCAAACTACACAATTCGGGGGACCTAGCTGTCACCGCTAGCTTCGCAGAATATTTTATCATTTGCCGGCATCTGTCAAAATGCCATTATGTGTCGGGAGTCCGCGGGGAGAAGACGGGACGGCGGTCGTCGGTTTTTTATTATTATTATTTCTATTTATTTTTTGTTGTTTTATTTTGTCGAGTCGTCATCGTTGTGGACAACACTGGACATCGTGATTGACCATGGATTACGTCGGCGGATCCATTTTTGGATTTTTAAAAAATAAAAATAAAAGACTCGTCAAAAACATGTCTTTTGTTTTTTTCCAAATAAAAGATTTTATCAAAAGTCTGGACTTTTTAATAACTATTTTATTTAACTCTTTAGTGAATGGGTAGGGGTACAAATACCCCTTACTCGTTCTCAAAGGGGGGGCATCTGGGTGCTCCTTTATTAAAGGGGTACCCTGATGTGAATAAGCGCACCGCCTGCACCCCTACAACCAACGCCCCCAGGGCTTGTGGGGAGGTGGCACTTGTCCCCATCAGCATGGGGAAAAGGTACTTTTCCTTTCCGACCCTGTCAGGCCTATGCTTGGATCAATGGTCTGGTATGGAATTTTAGGGGGGACCCCACATTTCCCCCCCCATTTTTTGGGGTGGGGTTCCTCCTTAAAATTCCTACCAGACCCTAAGGGCCTGGTATGATTTTAAGGGGGAACCCCACACACTTTTTTTATTTTTTACATGGGGTCCTTCCCAAAATTCCTACCAGACCTTAAGTGTCTGGTATGACTTTTAGGGGGAACCCTGCACTTTAAAAAAAAAAAATTGGTTCCTCATAATATTCCTACCAGACCTAAAAGGTCTGGTATTGTTTGGGAGGGGGTACAGCACACTTTAAGAGTAAAACAAAAATGTTATTTTTTTTCTTTCAAAGTGTCAGTTTTGCTGCAGCAGGTTCTAGACATTGTACAGATGTGACACTTTACAGGCAGGTTAAGGGGACCCCCCAGGCACGATATTTGAAGGAATTTTTCATTTTTATTGTTACCCTTTAAGTGATGTTAAAATCACTGCTACTTTAAAAACTTTTTTTATTATTGATTTCCGTCCCCCAGGGCAGTACCTGGACCCCCATAAACCTTTTATGGCCAATAACCTGCATATCAGTCCTCTTAAAGGGGAAAATTGTTTTTGAAAGTTCTACCCCCAGTGACTTGCATTGAGTTTGAGTTCGAATACAAACGAGAAAGCATGGAGCCGACTTTCTGGTCAATCAGATAGCCGATCGGTGTAATGACATGCTGCCCGGCATCCTGATCGGTCGGGAAGCCAATCAGGATGAGGGAGCTTGGAGCCGGCTTCCGGCCAATCAGGAAGTCGGGCAGCGTGTAATGACTCGCTGCCCTGCTTCATGATACTGGAAGCTCAAGAATTCCTAATTATTATAGTACAGTTATACTACCAACAAGTATAACCTTGACAGCTACAGTACCCAAACTTATTACATACACTATACCAGTGCTCAAAATTTCAAGTCCTAAGCTACTAGCCAGGCCTCAAAAGTTACTCGCCACCAGTTTCCCACCTAACCCCTACCCTCCCCCAGCCTTAACTCCGCCAGATCAGCGGTGTGACGCAGAGTACAAAGATCAGTAACAACGCACAGTACAGAAGTCAGTGGTGCAATGCAGAATACAGAGGCCAGCTGTGTGGCGCACAGTACACCGGTCAGTAATGTAACGCGCAGTATACCATCAGCAATGTGACGCGCAGTACAGAGGTCAGCGTGACGTGCGGTGCAGAGGTCAGGGTGTGACACAAAGTACACAGTGCAGAGGTCAGCGGTCAGTATGTAACGCAGTGCAGAGGTCACAAAGAAAGTACAGGGACTTACAGTTGCTTTGACCTCTTCTTCAACCGGTGATGGTGGGGGGAGCAGCAAGGTTTCCTGCACGTCCAGCCGGCTACAGGTGATCTCTCTCCCGTGCAGCAGAAGCCAGCTAACTGCAGTTCGGCAGTCTTCCTCTCCCACCAATGGCTTTTGAGGTGGACGGAGGAAACTGCCGTGACCACCGAGGAGCCCAATCGAACCGGGCACAGACGATGGCAGTTTAGCTTCTTGTTCTCTTCTCCCCGCCGCTGCAGCCTTAAAAATAAGAGCAGTCTTAAAGAGGCCCCCCTCCCAGTCCACATCTTTCGGACATTATTAATCTGAGTTGCCTCACTCAGTATGCCCATCGCTTGCGGTCAGATTGAGTGGGGCACTAATATTATTAACGTGCTGGATTAGTCTGACCCAGGGGCAGACTGGGCCCAGGGGCAATTGCCCCCAAGCCTCTCTGATACCTTTAAAAATGCCCCCCACAGCCGTCGTAAGCATTTAATCTCTCCCCTGCAGTGGCCGAGAGGGAAGAGATGAGGTGCTTGCGGTGGCGGGGGGGGCGTTTGCAAAGGTATCCGAGAGGCCCGGGGGGCAATTGCCGAAAGATGTGGAATGGAAGGGGGGCCTCTTTAAGACTGCTCTGATCACACCGCTCAGCGCTCCCTCTCTTTCCTCCCGCCCGCTGCAGCTTTAGCTCCACAAAGCGGGCAGTTAGAGTGGTGGCTCTGATTGCACCTGTGAGAGATCCCACTCTCTCCTCCATGCCGCTGCAGCTTCAGTGCCGGGAAGAGAGAGAGTGAGCACACAGTGGTGTGATGCCGCCGTGGCCGTCTTAAAGAAGCCCCCCTCCCAGTCCGCATCTTTCCGCTTGGAGGGCAGCGCTGGCTTTGGATGGGACACTACCGCCGCGATGATCGTTCGCTTCTGTTCTCCCTTCTCCTTCTCGGCTGCTCTGTAGCTGCAGCATTTGAGAAAGAGATGAGAGAACAGAAGCGAGCAATCGCAGCGGCGGTAGTGTCCCATCCCTGATCCCGCCGGCGGAGCACCCCCTCGATGACATTCCACTCGCCCCCGTGCAATTTTCACTCACCAATTGTGAGGGGGCGAGTGGAAATTTATATTATTTTATATAAAAACTATATTATACTCAGGTATTAAGGTGCCCATACACTGCACGATTCTCATACGAGAATCGCGGGAAATCCCACGATCGTACGAGAATCGTGCAGTGTGAATGAAGACGTGCGACCGTTTCTACTGTACGGTCGCACGTCTTTTGTCTAGGGAGCATGCTAGAAAACCAGCCAAAAATCTTACGATTTTCAGCTGGTTTGAATGATGCTCAGGAGACAAATGCCGAACAGGCCGGTGTGCGCACACTGCCCGTTCAGCATTGCGGTCATCGGAAGCTCGCCCCTCAGGGGGGCGGGCTTGCGATGATCGCAAGTAAGATCTGCCTGTCCAAGATGGGCAGATTGTACGTTTTTTTGATTGCTTTACAACCATCGCAGGACTAAGGTCTTGCGTTGGTTGTAAAGTGTATGGCCACCTTTACAATACCGCTACAATACACCCAATTATTTCAGTACCACTACCAGCTATTATTACAGCATTGCCATAATTCCCCCAGTTATTACAGTACTTCTATAATACCCACATTAATTATTATAGCTCAGCTACATTACTAGCAATAATTGCAATACCTACTGTCAGCAAAAGTTATTACAGTACAACTATTAAAGCACAGCTATTACAGTACAGCGAATCCAGCACAGTTATTCTCGCACAGCTATTACAGAAACTGCCTGGCTGTGTGTGTGTGTGTTTTCCCTCGTGACCTCACCCCCCACCCCCCTCTCATCCCACACTTGTTACACAGACAGGACCTTCTGCAACCCCCTCTTAGCAGCTGCTTATGGATCAGTCACCCCCTCCCCCCTGCACTCACCCACTCCTGGCAGATATCATGTTCTCTTACACAGCACATGTCAGTTCAGCCTCCCATGTTCAATGTCTACACAGTGATCCATATCAGTGATCCATATCATCGATCAATATAAGTGATCAGTATCAGTGATCAGTATCAGTGATCAGTGTTAGTGATCAGTATAAGTGATCGGTATCAGCAGCTAAGCAGCATACAAAGTCTTACTAATGAACAAAGCTCCATATTGGAGAGGATTGTCAGATAAAGTCTGAGCGTGCTGATGGCTCACATGGTGACTTCTATCAGAAACTTCGAGAAAACAAACTGGATGAGATAACAAGCGTGACACATTCAGCTCACCTCTACACCCCCTCCTCTGTCACCGAGTAGTGATGTCCTCTTCATGAACCAATTGTTCTTTTGAATTGATTCTTTTCAGTGAACTGGATGAATGGATTCCTCTGACTGAGCTGATTCCTTTGGAACAGTACGGTGTTGAATGAATAGGAGAGCAGCTCTGGTAATAAGATCCTAGTGTAAGAGAGCTCAGCTTCTGCCAGCCCCTCCCTGCAACCAATCAGAAATGAGAACCAACAACTGGATACAAACTTACACCAGTTCTTAGTCAATAGCACACTGAGTCAAAGAATCATATGAGTCTCCGGCACAATTACTGAATCAAAGAATCATATGAGTCTCCAGAACAGTTACTGAGTAAACAAATCATAGGAGTATCCAGAACAGTTACTAAGTGAAAGAATCATATCAGTCTCCGGGACATTTACTGAGTCAAAGAATCATATTAGTCTACAGAACAGCTACTGAGTCATAGCATCATATGGGTATCCAGAACAGTTAGGGAATGAAAGAATCATATGAGTTTCTCACATAATGATCCTCAAACATGTGAATATCCCATTGATACATGTGACATTGTAAAATAACATGCAATGTTTTTCACAACACAATGTGAAATCTCTACCAAATAGTGATTGTTCCTCATATACACTTCATATTAAACAGATATAATAGTGTCCATCTTATCAAGGGTGAGGATCAAACGGTCATAATCCTTCTGTGAGTAAAGGCATTCCAAACCGAGCACAGGTTTGTCCAATATGTGCCGTGTATACAAGTGATTCTCACACTGTGCTCTCATAGAACACTCACCAGATTCGACAACAGCAACCCTGCCCCCGGGCCCAGTCTGCCCCTGGGTCAGACTAATCCAGCACGTTATTAATGAGTGCCCCACTCAATATGGCCGCAAGCGACAATCATACTGAGTGGGGCAACTCAGATTAATAACGTCCAAAAGATGTGGACTGAAAGGGGGATCTCTTTAAGACTGCTCTGATCACACCGCTCTGCGCTCCCTCTCTCTCCTCCCGCCCGCTGCAGCTTTAGCTCCACAAAGCGGGCACTTAGAGAGGTGGCTCTGATCGCACCTGTCAGCGATCCCTCTCTCTCCTCCCGGTCGCTGCAGCTCCAGAGCAGCCGGGAGGAGAGAGAGCGAGCGCAGAGAAGTGTGATGCCGCTGCGGCCGTCTTAAAGAAGCTCCCCTCCCAGTCCACATCTTTCCGCTTGGAGGGCAGCGCCAGCTTTGGATGGGACACTACAGCCACGGTGATCGTTCGCTTCTGTTCTCCCTTCTCCTTCTTGGCCGCTCTGTAGCTGCAGCAGCCGAGAAGGAGATGAGAGAACAGAAGTGAGCAATCGCCGCGGCGGTAGTGTCCCATCCCTGATCCTGCCGGCGGCGCACCCCCTCGATGACATTCCACTCGCCCCCGCGCAATTTTCACTCGCCAATTGCGAGGGGGCGAGTGGAAATTTTGAGTCCTGAGCTATACTATACTCAGGTATTACAATACCGCTACAATACCCCCAATTATTTCAGTACCACTACCAGCCATTATTACAGCATTGCCACAATTCCCGCACAGCTATTACAGAAACTGCCTGGCTGTGTGTGTGTTTTCCCTCGTGACCTCACCCCCCCCCAACTGCTTATGGATCAGTCACCCCCTCCCCCCTGCACTCAACCACTCCTGGCAGATATCATGTTCTCTTACACAGCACATGTCAGTTCAGCCTTCCACGTTCAATGTCTACAAAGCGATCAATATAAGTGATCAGTATCAGTGATCAATATCAGTGATCAGTATCAGTGATCAGTGTTAGTGATCAGTATAAGTGATCGGTATCAGCAGCTAAGCAGCATACAAAGTCTTACTAATGAACAAAGCTCCATATTGGAGAAGATTGTCAGATAAAGTCTGAGCCTGCTGATGGCTCACATGGTGACTTCTATCAGAAACTTAGAGAAAACAAACTGGCTGAGATAACAAGCGTGACACATTCAGCTCACCTCTACACCCCCTCCTCTGTCACCGAGTAGTGATATCCACTTCATGAACCAATTGTTCTTTTGAATTGATGCTTTTCAGTGAACTGTATGAATGGATTCCTCTGACTGAGCTGATTCCTTTGGAACAGTTCAGTGTTGAATGAATAGGAGAGCAGCTCTGGTAATAAGATCCTAGTGTAAGAGAGCTCAGCTTCTGCCAGCCCCTCCCTGCAACCAATCAGAACTGAGAACTGACAACTGGATACAAACTTACACCAGTTCTGAGTCAATAGCACACCGAATCAAAGAATCATATGAGTCTCCAGAACAGTTACTGAATCAAAGAATCATATGAGTCTCCAGAACAGTTACTGAATCAAAGAATCATATGAGTCTCCAGAACAGTTACTGACTCATAGGGGTTGATTTACTAACCTTATAAACACACCACGAACATGTATACACCTCTGTAGTGTGTTTCCTCCCAGCATGATCTATGGGTGGAATCTTAACACCTTTGTAGTGTGTACACACCCAGCAGGTGTGTTGTGCAAAGCCCTGCATGAATTACAAGGTGATGTTGTGTAAATTAGCTCTATGTTATGTTGCTTGTGTTGATGAATGCAGGAATGTAAATGCATGAGCTAACCATTTTTGTCTAAACTGTGAAGCAGCATTATATATGGATCATGTGCATGATTTTTCCATATATGGCATTAGTGGAAATATGCTTTTAGAGACTTTTTGGTTGATAAATACATTTTGCTGTGTGAAAATCACATGCACCTGGTGCGTGCGTGTGTTTAGGTTAGTAAATCACCCCCATAGCATCATATGGGTATCCAGAACATTTACTGAATCAAAGAAACATATGACTCTCCATAATAGTGGAGACTACTGAGTAAACAAATCATAGGAGTATCCAGAACAGTTACTAAGTGAAAGAATCATATGTGTCTCCGGGACATTTACTGAATCAAAGAATCATATCAGTCTCCGGGACATTTACTGAGTCAAAGAATCATATGAGTCATAGAACACTCCCCAGATTCGACAACAGAGAGTCAAAAAGCACTGAATCCTTGATATCCCTATCCAATCCTATCCTCCTCCACTCCTCCTATATTCGTCCTCGCTCCCCAAACAATCATTTAATGATTCATCGCTACCAATGGAACAGACCGCTCATAGTGTAGTAAGTTAAAACAAGTTTAATCTACTCACATTCAGTTCTAAAAAGCCGGCATATGTTCAAGTCTCCTCCCGTCCCGCATGTGTAATGGCGTCAGCAAGCCCTTCCTTAAAGCGTTTCGTCACATAGACTTTTCCGAGAAAGCCATTGCCTTTTGAAGAAGTCTATGTGACGAAACGCGATACGGCAGTCGGGAGGCATTGTGAAAAAACAGGGAAGAGAAGAGAAAGAAATGTCAAAAGAGAAGGAGAGAGAAAACAAAGGGGGTTAAATTGGGAAGAGGAGAAAAAGGAGAGGAGGGGGAGGAGGGGGAGGAAGGGCAAGGAGGTGGTACTTAAGAAAACAAAAGCTAAAGTGAACCGAAGTAAAAAAAAACCAAAGCCAGTGGCGGAACTACCGCAGGTGCGGCCGCACCTGGGCCTGAGCCTACAGGGGGCATTCAAACACAGCCCGGGGCAGAGATGGGGGGCCCAGCGGCCGGACACCGACGGGGCCC